>NW_027499399.1:0-110448 GCF_021521415.1 Bidens hawaiensis
TTTAATTGGTTTGGGTATGAGTCAATAGATGTATGCAATAATGTATGTGCTCTCTTCTGGGTAGATAAACCAGTCGTTACAAAATTGTTCTGTTTGTAATGAGAGTCGGTTGAGCCGATACAAAAAAACAACGGAATAAGAAGGTACCTCACAAGGTGTTACGATACTTTCCTTTGACCCCAAGACTAAGGCGCTTGTATTATTCGAGGCATACGGCGAAAAAATATGATCTGGCACAATACTGGACGATCAGAAGAGGGGTACGATTGCGTCATTCTGTTGATGGATCTTCGTGGAAAGAATTTGATAAAAAGTACCCCAATTTTCTCGAGAGGAACCCCGAAAATGTTTGTCTAGGACTTGCAGCTGATGATTTCAATCCTTTTGGTAACATGAGTTTGGGTCATAACACGTGGCTAGTTGTACTCACCACATGCAATCTGCCTCCATGGTTATGAATGAAAGAGTCCTTCATTCATGTTGACCTTGTTGATTCCTGGCCCAAAATCACCTGGGAAAAGACATGGATGTTTTTTCTTAAGCCCTTGGTGGATGAGCTTAAGCATTTGTGGCAGGAAGGCATACGTACTAAAGACGCGATGACAAACACATTCTTCACAATGAAGGTGGCGTTGTTATGGACCATAAACGACTTCCCTGCTTTGTAGTAGTTTATCGGGGGTGGTAGCGGACATGGCTACAATGCATGCGACTTGCAACTAAGATACATCTTCAGTATATGCAATCAAATAAAGTTGTATATCTTGGTCATTGGCGCTTCTTAGATGCTAACCACCAGTGGAGAAAAAGTTTGGAATTTAATGGAGAACCCGAGACAAGAGCCCCCCCCCCCCCCCCCCCCCCAACAATTTAGTCCGGCTAACATAGAAGATCAACTTGTTCGTCTACCGGGCAAACATCCTGATTTTGGAGGTGCTAAGAGAAAGCAGGAGGAGTTTGAGTTGAACTGGAGCAATCTAACTGAGCAACAATAAGTAAGAATCTATTTAAAGTGTACTTTTCATATATATATATATATACACACACACACACACACACAAACACAAACAAACATTTGAAAAAGAGCATATTCAACTTTTATTTTTTAAATTACATAATGATTTAAGGCTAGAGTTAGAATCTAAACTGAGCCCAACAGCAAAAGAGAATATGAAGAAAGTTCCGAGCCACTATCGAATGCGGTCGAGGTATTCGAAAAGGTGATGGGTCCTCGACGCGGTTGTATTAGAGGGATTGGTCGTAAACCTAGAGCTTCTTTACCCAGATCGTCGAGTCGTGTTGATCATCTTCAGCCAAAGCAGTCACCGCCTCCAATGACACAGGTAATCAAAACTAGTTTATGTTATTATTTTTCGTTTCAATTGGTAAATGTATTGGATAGGTCAAAATGATCCTAACACGCTTAATAGACTAAAACTCTATTGTGTTATATTAATTAGTGTATTAAAGTGTTGTATATTGGTAGTATTAAGTTTTTATGTGTTTACTTACAACATGTACATCTTATTTTATAGGCCCAAATTGCTACTTTATTTCAAGAATCAAATTTTCTACATGACCTAGACGAATATCACAATCCTCAAAAAGAATCAAGCAAAGACAACGAGGATGACATGGATGAGGGCGACGAATGATAAGTATGGATCTTAATTAACTAGCTACTCTATCGGTTTAAATGTTGTTTAATTAGTACTAGTACGTTGACATTTATGTACTTTTATAAGTTGATATGTATATATAAGAATCGTTGTGGACAAATGTTTGTATAAACTAGCGTAAAAATCTGGAAATAGCCGGAAGAATCCGAAAAAAATATATATATTTTTTAAATTTCATAGGCCTTTAGGGCGGCCCCTAATACCTCACCGGAGTGCCGCCGGAGTTTAATCGGAAATGTTTTAGCGACGACACCAATAGGGATGACATATACTTTTAGGGGCGACACCTATTAGGGGCGACGAGTACTTTTAAGGACGGACAACTGGCTTAATAGTGACGAGGCAATAGGGGCGCCTCTTTAAAGGCGACCCGTCTCCACTAAAAGTATTGGGGGCGACATTTCATGCTTTTAGGGGCGACGTAAAACACCCTTTTTCTTGTAGTGTAAATGACTGCAGACTTATTTGTTAACTTTTTAACCAAACATGAAACATGTCAAAATTAAAATGTGTCAACTACTACGTCAAAAAATTACAATTATTGTTAATTGTTAATCCCAACAAGTTTAAAACTTTAAAATTTTATGGCCGGTACCAACGTTGTTAAGTTGACATCTTTATGCGTTGCAATGTTCTACATATATATCAAGTTTACTATTTCTATTAATGAAATCATACAAAGTTCAACAACTGAGGTTTTTAAAGACTGCTCAAAACTAGATACTAACAAGTTGTAAGAGTTATTTTCTTGTTCATAAGTAATAAATTGATGTGTTCTCTTTATTAAAAAGGAAAAAAGGAAAAGTTCCCTACATGGTTCAAGATATATAAAGTTATACTATAATAATTAACATTCCCTTTGGAACTTACAATTCCACTCATGAGATTTTAATTTGCCAAACAACGTTGATGAAAACAAAATCGATATATCAAATATGATTTGTTTTTAGCCTAGTATAGAAAAAGGGTTTGTGGTGTACACTAATCCTGAAAAGAAAGGAAAAAGGAAAAGGAAAAGGAAAAGACGGAGTGAGATCTGACTACACATGAAGACGGAGAGAATCTTGCTCAACATTAATTTCCACACTTCCGGACACTTTAACCAAATTAGTCGAAATATATGTGAATCATGACATCTTGTCATAAACATTACAAACTTCAAGCCTTCCAACAATTCGGAATGATCTTTTTGATTTCATATAGTTGTTAGGATTCTAACTTTAAACTTATGATGGATATAATGAGCACATAGGTAGCTTAACGTAGCCAATCATTTGACAAATCAGCACGAATGAGACGTGGAAAAGCCACCCAACTTGAAGTGATCGATCACTACTTACGATTTGTTACAAGTTACAAGCAAAGCATTAGGTAATGAACGATTCTACATTAGCGTGTTTGTAGCCTACCACCACGAACGAACTATCATGCCATCTCTTCAAGTTATGTAGTTCATGATTCAAACTCCATCATTTCATTTAGGGACGTTACCAGAGTAAGGGTCAGGATGGTCCGCTAATCCTTCATCTACATAAATCTGTTGAATTTTTATATATAAAATCTAAGACTTTTCTAGAAAAAACATGATTTAGACCCTTTAGTGCCGATAAACAATCTTATAATGACTCTCTGACAAAAGAGTTCTGGTTCCGTCATTGGTTTCATAACTTTTTAGTTATTGTTATTTATTTATTCAAGATAAAATATCCTACCTTTCTTACTTTTATAGCTATTCCAAATTTGTTGCTAGATTTCAAGTTTTTGGTCGAACCTATTAGAAAAAGAAACGTCTATTATAACAACTATTTTTTGTAAGTTTGAATTATAGTCTCTTTTTAAATCGTGGGTTATGCTTTTTTATATGCTAATTAAAAGGCAGTGAGATTTCCGTAAAAAGGTTCTAACTTCTAACCCCAATTACAAGAGACAATCACTAAACAAGACGGAGGTGTAGCTATGAAAAAATCGATACCACCATGCATGATGCACCCACTATCACGGTGAACATTTTACAAACAAGTTAACATGCATATGCATAGATGAACAAATATATACACCACAATCACACTTTCTCTTTCTATATATGATTTCTCTCTTCATCCATGCATGCACATGTAGATACACATTATGTATACATGCAAGGGGTCACACTTTTCATTTTTTACCAAGCACTAAGATGCAGTATGTCACAAAGTCTCTGAGATAACTTCATGGCTAAGTAACTTACATCATTCACTCTCAAGAACCATAATACTAATAAAATATATTCAAAAAGAGAGATGCACATTTTAAATTCATTACAAAAGTTAAAAAGAAATCAATAATATTAAGCAAATCAAAAGACTACTTCTACTCCTCCATCATCTTCTCCTTTATCTCCCCTACCATCCTTCTCTTTCTCCTCTCTTTCTCTCTTTTTTGTTTTTGATTCCATGTATTTCCAAAGAACCATTGAACCTTTATAAAAGAGAAAGTTAAAGAAATCAAATCTTCTAAACCATGGTTTTCCCATCTGTTACTCCTTTTCTAGATCACCACATGAATTGGCATCAACAGGTATATATGATGTTTAATCTATCTTCTCCTCTTTGAAATCATTTCTTTATCTTTTCTTATCTTCTTAATCTTTTATCCAATCAAAGTTAAAGAAAAAAGCATATATGTAAAGAAGATTACATATCTTCTTTAAAACTCCTTTCTTGAATATACCATGATAGTATATATGTGTAAGTACCATCTAAAACCTTTGTGTTATTGTGTTTTTATTGAAGTTGCAACAATCAAACCATCAGCTAGGAAATAATGATGGTGGAGGTGGAAAAACCCTAATTTCCAGTCACAACAGGTGCCCCCACAACGCGGCGGAGAAGGATCAGTTAGACCTGGATCTATGGTGGATCGCGCTAGACTGGCGAAAATACCCATGCCTGAGCCAGGATTAAACTGTCCACGTTGTGATTCAACCAACACCAAGTTTTGCTACTTCAACAACTACAGCCTCACGCAGCCTCGACACTTTTGCAAGACATGCAGGCGTTATTGGACACGTGGTGGTGCTCTAAGAATGTTCCGGTGGGAGGCGGTTATAGGAGGAACAAAAGAAGTAACAAAAATAGCAGAAGATCAAGATCTCCAAGTCAAAGGGGGACTAAATCCATAAGTGGAAGTCCATCAAGGTGTAGCAATGAAAACATGGCATCAAGTACTCAACTTTCACATCCTCCATCTCTTCCAATGCCCTTCATGGGATCCTATGGAGGTGTTGCTAGTAATTTCACATCAAGTCTTGGTGGATTTCATCCTCAAAGTAATCAAATGAGTAGTTTCCAGTTAGGAACTGGAGGCTCAAATGGCAATAACTTCAATAATTTATTGTCAATTGGAAGTGGTGAGAGTTGGAGATTGCCATTCTTAGCAGGATTTGAAGTACCTAACAATGATAACTTATTTCTCTACCAAAGTGAAGGTGCAGTTGAAGCACCAGCATCTTCGATGCTTGAGAATTCTCGTTTAAATCCTCCGGTAAAGGTCGAAGGAAACCGAGACCTGAATTTATCAAGACAAGTTATCGGTATCTCTGATAACAGTAATCAACAACCATGGCAAGTGGGAAATAATTGGGCTGAGATTTCTGGTGTCAATACTTCTTCTACTCCAACAACGCATTTCATATAATCTTGCTCTTTGGGGATCTTCATTGATATATGTTCATCAAATTAGAAGCACTCAGCAGTGTTGACTAGCTTTCACTCTCCAGTCTCCAAACCCTAGACTGTTTATTGCTGAAGATGGAGAAACAATGGTAGGGTCACTGTGTGTTTATTAAATGCAGTGTGACGGTATGATGGTAAGTAGAATAAAGTGTTTTTAATCCTACTTATGTTTTTACGCTAGAATTTAATTACCGTTACTTTACTAAATTGTGTGCAAAGTGTGCTAGTTTGTCTTGGTTATGTTATGAAGATATTATGATAATCAGAATCTTTATTTTGGAAATATGCAGCTAGCCCTTGTTTAGTTACTTTATTATTTCTCTTATATATTAATTAGCTCATAGCTAACATGAAAATAGTTTCTTAGGCCATGGGGTATACTCTAACCCATTTTAACTTCACATAAGTTTCACATCACTCATTTTTTTCTCTTTCACTTTATATCATCCAAAGGAAATGGTTTAACCCTCATTTAACACATAATTAATATAACAAATCAATTAGTAATTAATACATAATTAATGCATATTGTTCTTTTTAACCCGTTAAAAGCATAACCCATGGGCCATTTTAACACACTTAACACAGGTGAGGAGTGGTTTAATCCATCTTTAAAGTGTCATGTCACTTTAACCTATGTATAGTTTAGAGTATACCTCGTGACCTTATTGTTGCATTTTCACTTACCATATGAAATTATCAATTGCGACAAGCTAGAACTTTATTATGAATAAAATCATTTAAGGAATCTTTACTCATGATAATCAGTGGTATGAATGCAATCCGTGTAATTGGAAAAATGCATAACAACAATCAAACTTTAATTATCATTCACTTTTATTTTTTTCATTTCTAGATCTTTTGAACCTTCTGCCTTCATTCAAAACAAACCATAAAATGAAGAGGTAGGTCACAGCAGAGCCTAGTTGGACCCGCAAGACTCACCTTGAAGAGGGACGTCTGCGCAAGGACCAACTGCTTCCGCAGGACCCACCATGCCCAGAGATGAAGACCTTACGCGCAGTACGCCAGCTGTTCCCGCAGGGAAAGCCTCCCAATGGTGAAGTACCCCGCTTGTTCTCGCAGCTGCGGATACAAGCCATCAGGGAAGGCTACCCGCACTAATAGCAAGGCTACACGCACAAGGCACTAACTCTTGATACTTCAGTAATGTCACCTGAAGGAATGAGCAAGGCGGGAATACTCCCGCCCAAATGAGCCAGTCCGTATGCTTCTGGAAGATCTTTTGTACTATACCTGCCAAGGTATGGGAAAAATAGACGATCTGACCAAAACAGCCCATGAACCAATCACAGGGTGACAGCTCACCGACAACAGTACGAGGAGAAGCACCCTCTAGTACTGTTTGTCACTATTAGCCGCTGCCTACTCACCAACCCTCACTGTGGGACGTGCGTAGCCTACAGTTGGTGGAACAGTGCATAGCCGGCAGTAAAGGAACAGTATACAGCCGGCCTTGTCACTATCGGCCGCAGCCTATCCACCAACCAGCATGGCTTGTGCGTAGCCCACTGTTGGTAGAACATGAATACTATTCAGCCGGCTGTACCTTCTTGGAAACCTACCTTCGGCTATAAATACTCCAACACCTTGGAATGGTAAGGACATTATCTGATATCTCATTATCTTATCTTCTCTAGCAACCTCTTAATATACACTTATATTCAGAGCAATCTAGTCTGATTCTCACACCGGAGGGTGGTCACAAGGAGGAACCCCCCCTTCTCAGTGACGAGCTTACGGTGTCTGTTTTGCAGGTCACCTGAAGAACAACTTTCTTTGCTGGACCTCAACCTCGTGGGAAACATCTATTTAACCCTCAGATTATCCGTAATTTGCCCGGGGTCAATTAGTGTTTCTTCATTTAGAGTATACCCCGTGACCTTATTGTTGCATTTTCACTTACCATATGAAATTATCAATTGCGACAAGCTAGAACTTTATTATGAATAAAATCATTTAAGGAATCTTTACTCATGATAATCAGTGGTATGAATGCAATCCGTGTAATTGGAAAAATGCATAACAACAATCAAACTTTAATTATCATTCACTTTTATTTTTTTCATTTCTAGATCTTTTGAACCTCCTGCCTTCATTCAAACAAACCATAAAATTAACAAGAAACTGTTACTTTGAAATAAATTGCATTTAACATAGCCTTTTTTATATTTATTTACTTTTTCTAATGAACGAAAACTTAAATATTCTCTAACTTTACAGCTAAATTACATCCATATACAGCGTTTTTTACGTATATACATTTACCTAAATTTGTCAATATCCTTACGTGAATACGTCGTATTACTTTCAGTTTTTTCTTGATAACGATTGTTTATTTTTAACACAAGAGAGATGAGTGAAAAACTAAGTTAATCGGTCTTTTTTCATTAATTAAACAGCATGCATGGCGGGGATAATACAAGTTTTCTATTTCTTTGAAAAAAAATTCATTGTTAACATATATATACGTCTTTTTACATGCTGCAAGGATAAAATTAATTACTTAATTATACGTGATTTTGCTAACAAGCATAATAGAAATATTATTTTGCCAAATGCAACTGGAACCTTCTTTCACCAACGCTGTAAGAAAGGCATGCAACCTAGCTAGCTAATTCAGTGCGCTAGCTTTCATAACTTCCTGACACCAATATTATATTCTTCGTCAGTCATAAGTTTGCAACAAAAGAATGCAGGACCCAGCTGTCATCTATAACTATAACATTTACACACGCATCTTGTAATAATAATAACAACATATGATCATATAAATATGAGTACGTAATAAAAAGTTGGAAGCTAGAGACCTTTAAAATGCCAATAATTGCTACTCAAAACCATGCAAGTCTTCCAATCCTTATGTTCGTGTTTTGTGTTGGAGAGATATATAATTAATGATGGTCCAAGTTGTTGTAGGAATGGATATTACACAATTATACAGTCAAAAAGAACACATATACTCATACATATGTCTTTATCTCAGTGTGTGGAAAAGTAAATAATAAATAACGAAATAAAAAGTGAAGGGTAAGCAGATAGGAAAAGGGTTAAAGAAGAAGAAGAAAACGTGTGTGTGAGTGATTTCGCAGTCTAAAAAGAAAGGAATCTGAGCAAGAATATAGATTTTTAAGTACGCTTTATTAAAAGAACCAACATAATCACGTACCCTCTACCAATAAAGTGCTACTACCCAAAAAAAATAAAGTCCCAAATCTAGTCATTTCAAGCTGTGCATAGGGCCGTCTCATGAAGCATAACTAAATGAAGAATGTTTTTAGGCTTTTAAATTATCTTCAGGCTTATAACAAGTTTATTGGAGGTAGTAAGGTTAACTGTTTCATGATTGGGGCAGGCCTATAAAACTGAATATGTAGAAGTAGAAATAACATTAAATGTTGAGAGATCGTTCTAATGACATGAGTATGATTGTTTGTTTAGGCTTGAGATCTTAAAGTCTTAAGTTCGAAACCTAACTCAAGATTGAGGGTTATCTCAGAGTGTGAGGAGTTTCCTGCTTGATGGTATTCTTAAGTGACTCATACATTAAGCGTCAAAATAAATATATGAACGGTTGGCATCCCATCTCAGTAAGACGGACTTATTTGGGTATTATGGGTAATTCTAAAAGCTGTTAAAAAGAAAGTTTATATTCTACACTACTACTGAGTATTGTATATATACTGTAGGGGTATGGTACTAAAACCTGGTTCTACGACCCTAAATCTATTATGTTTGGCTTATTTCATTACATGGACTAATACGATGTTATTGGGCCGAGGGGGTTTTGTGGAGGCAACCCTAACTGGGCTAGGCCCATTAGGGTACCATGATGGTGGCCATGAGACTCTATATAAGGAGGTCTCCACCTCCTTATCATGGGTCATGCTCAATAAGAGCCACCACCACTTTTTGTGTCTGTGAACAAGAAATCCTCAGGATATCTTAGCAGTCGCCTCCACACCCCCGAAACCATTGCAGGTCTACACATTGCAGGTCGCAGGCGCCGCAGAAGAAGAAGAAGAAGATCAAGACGTGGTTCGTTCATCTCGAAAATTCGTGGAAACATCGTCATGGATCAGGTAAGATTCATTTCGTGATTTCGACATATACAAATATATATGTATACAAAGGGAATGGTGGCGGCTAGAAATAATAACTACCCGACCATTAATCGTTCATACCATTTAGTGTCTAATCCTAAAGTCTAGTTTTTCTTTCAATATATTTAAAAGCTCCAACCCCGAATGCTTTAGTAAAGAATGAACATGTACGCGACTTGATCGCTTGTTCTACAAAAGTTTACTTCAGCCTCTCACAGGTTGATTCATTCTCTTAAATAAATGTTATACGATGCTAATGTGCTTACTCTTCCCGTTTATACCGGATTTCCAGTCATGGAAATTGTTGACTTATCATTAATTGAACTTATAGTTGTTGGACCTTCCTGTGGGTTCTTAGGCTCATTAAGAATTCCATGAACGCATCCAAATAGCTTCACATTCAATTAGCAAGCCCTACGCACATATATTATGGGGATAGCCTATAAATGATTCCATCATTAGGCTACTTTTGAATCATGCTAAGTGTGCTTGGTTAAACCTCTTAACGACTCCTGAAACTTCACAATTGTGAAGTTTCAGAGACACGCTGAATTATTCAAAAACCATCTCTTAATCAATCAGACATCTTATCGATTAAACACTTAAATTGCCAAACAGCCCCTATGTGTATATTAATGACAAAGCAATTACCTTTTATTCTTGTATTGCTAAGAGATGGCTCCTGAATCATATAAAAATGTATCCTGAACTTGAAGTCTTTCTTCAAAAATCATTATCCCCATAGCAATTAAATGTGAGTTGTCAATCTTTTGCTACAAAAACATCGTAAGCAGTCATTTACCATTAATTGTAAACCTTGTGATAACGAATACCTATGTCAACCTTTTCCAAATTACTCCCAGTGTTCTTGTTTCAAATGCTAGTCTAGGAGTATGCAAAAAGATCCGAGTTTGAATCCGAACCCAAAATATTCAAAAATACGAATATCTGAAAGTTTTTGGGTTCCAAATTTTTGGATTCAAATTAAGATGTGCTTTTTAAAAAAATGCAGATAATTTCGGATATTCAAATATCTTTTTACATTTTATTAAATAATAATCATTAATTAGTTGATATAAAGTTTAGGCTTCCAACTTGTGAATTGTTAACCCTAATTTCGGATATCGAGAACATATTTTTTTGATTCTTAAATAAAAGTACTATTTAGTTTATTAAATAGCTTTTGGATTTTTATTTTTTTCCTGAATTTGGATAGCCACTAAATCCATAAATGAAATCACGAATATAGATTCGGATATTGAAATCCATCATCCAAAATTCGGATATCCAAAATTGAGCATCCTACATGAATACACTAATTAGACTAGCGGCATGCTAGTTATCAACGATAGTCTGTCATTCTTTATGTTCCAAAAAGGATTACAATTGCCCTATATAATATAATAACCATAACTAATATGCCCTAAATAACTAAAGTAGATCAATGATAAACACAAATAATATCTTCTCAATATAATGGTATAATTCCCTTTAATATTCCCCCTCAGTTTGAACGCGAATACGTGGAGATGTTCAAGCTGTTCTGAAACATGTCGAATAGATGATGGGGAAGACCTTTAGTGAATATATCAGCATATTGTAACGGGGACGGAACATGAAGCACCCGTATATGGCCAATATTTACTTTCTCGCGAACAAAGTGGATATCCATCTCAACATGTTTAGTGCGTTGATGCTGAACAGGATTGCCGGAATGATAAACAGCAGACACGTTGTCACAATAAACGATCGTTGCCTTACGAACGGGGCCACGGAGTTCAAGAAGTAAGTTACGGATCCATGTCACTTCGGCTAAGGCATTAGCGACCCCCCTATACTCGGCTTCAGCACTAGAACGAGAAATGGTGGGTTGTCGTTTAGAGGACCAGGAGATGAGGTTGTCACCGAGAACAATACAATAAGCCGAGGTGGAGCGTCTAGTGTCGGGACAACCCCCCCCCCCCCCCCACCCAATCCGCATCAGAGTAAGCGACAAGTGACTGACCAGGAGATGCCGAAATCCGAAGCCCAAGATCAATTGTACCATGAATGTAGCGTAACACACGTTTCATAAATGTAAAATGAGAATCCCGTGGTGCATGCATAAACAAGCAAATTTGCTGAACAGCATAGGAGATATCAGGTCGAGTGAATGTGAGATACTGAAGAGCCCTGGCAATACTTCAGTATTCAGTGCCATCTGTTAAAAGTTTACCCTCAGTGGCACTCAACTTGGAGTTGGTGTCGACCCGCCGTATTACACGGTTTACAAGCAGTCATGTTGGCTCGATGGAGAATATCGCGAGCATATTGAGATTGAGATAAAAATAAGTCACGGTTGTCTCGTGTTACGTTGATACCCAAAAAATGATAAAGTGGGCCAAGGTCGGACATCGCGAATTCGGCAGATAACTGGGCGATTATAACACCTAGAAGATGTTGATTTGAAGCAGTAAGTACGATGCCATCAACATAAAGTAGCAAATAAGCAAGATGTTCTCCTTGTTGATATATAAAAAGCGACGTGTCACTCAAGCTATGCTTAAATCCCATACTAAGAAGAAAAGTTGAAAATCGGTTATACCATGCCCGAGACGCCTGTTTTAACCCATATAGAGATTTCGTTAATCGACAAACATGATTTGACCGTGCCGGGTCAACAAAGCCAGACGGTTGTTTCATAAATACCGTTTCCTTAAGAATACCGCGAAGGAATGCATTTTTGACATCTAACTGATGGATCGGCCAAGCTCGTGATACGGCCAACGCGAGTACCGTTCATATAGTTGTCGGTTTAACAGCTGGGCTAAAAGTTTCCGTACAATCAATGCCAACAGTCTGTGATTTACCATTACAAACGAGACGAGCTTTGTATCTTTCAAATGTACCATCCGCTTTAAATTTGTGTCCGAATAACCACATGAAGCGTATGACCGGCTGATTCAGTGGTCTAGGAACTAACTCCCACGTGTCATTAACCTGTAAAGCACTAAATTCATTGTTCATGGCACGTAGCCAATTAGGGTCTGACATGGCTTTTAAGTATGAGGTGGGAAGAGGCGATACGGTAAAGGTGGCAGCGAGATTTTACCGAGGATTAGGTTTAATTATGCCGACCTTTGACCTGGTGAGCATCGGGTGGTCATTTTCTAGGTGGTCTGTGTGTGTGGGGAGGGTGGAGGTTGGGTTGTGGGTTGGTTTATGGATTTCGGAGTGGAGGTATGAGTGGTATTTGGTTGGTCAGAAGGTTGGAATGAGTGAGGTGGGGTGGGGTGTGTTGTGCATGGGAAAGTGAAGCAGGAGGTGTAGTGATGTTAGGTTGTTGGTTTTGTGTTGAAAATTGGGATTCATAATGTGGGTCTTTAGGGGTAGGCTTGGGTGGTGGGGTAGAACTATGTTGGTAGTTAGGATAGATGTGTGTGTAAGGAAAAGGTTCTTCAAGGAATGAATAAGTGTTTGGTTTAATGGCTCATTAAATGGGAAAGAATTTTCGTTCGTTAAATGTGACGTGTCGAGATAGATGTACTCTACCGGTGAGAGGATCGTAGCATCGATAGCCGCGAAAATCAACGGGTAGCCGAGAAAGACACTACGGATAGAACGAGGTGAAAGTTTATTTTGTTGAGTGGCGGATAAGTTAGGGTAGCATTCACAGCCAAACACACGAAGGTGTTCGTATGTGGGTTGACAGTGATAAAGAGCGAAAGCGGGTGTTTGAAAATGAAATACCTTGGTAGGTAAAATGTTATGTAGGTATGAGGTCGTGTGAAGAGCTTCCACCCAAAACGTAGACAGAAGTCGAGCATGAATAAGTAGAGCACGAATGATATCATTTAGGCGACGAATCATTCGCTCGGCTTTCCCATTTTGTTGTGACGTTTGAGGACACGAAAAACAAAATACGAGTCCATTATTATGGGCAAAGGTGTTAAAATTGTTGTTGTCAAATCCCCCCCCCCCCCCCCACCCCAATGTCACATTGAAAAGTTTTAATTAAGCAATTGAATTGGGTTTGGATAAGTTTGTGAAATTTCGCAAAAGTTGGAAAGGCTTCGGACTTGTATTTTAAAGGGTAAACCCATACATATTGAGTGTGGTTGTCGATTAAGACCATATAGTATTTGTATCCTAAATTACTCAAAATTGGTGAAGTCCATAAATCACAATGAATAATGTCAAATGGGTTATAAGTAATAGAATGAGAATCATGAAAAGGTAAAAGCTTACTATTAGAAATATGGCATGATGGACAAAAAATGATGCAACAGTTTTATTACAATTGAAAATAAGATAACGACTAATATAATCAAGAACAGTTGCTCCAGGATGTCCAAGACGGTTGTGCCATGGAATATTTGTTGATGATGATAACAATTTGAAAGCGGGTGGAGTGAATGGATAGAGGTCTCCGGTGCTATTGTGACGGGAAAGGTGGCGTCCATCCTTGAGATCCTTCAAAGTAAAACCAAAAGGGTCAAATTCGACGGATACAAGGTTATCAATGGTAAATTTACGAACGGAAAGTAAGTCTTTGATAACTTGAGGTGAATGTAGTATATGGTTTAAGTGGTAAGTTTTATTCGGGAGTTTATAAAAGCCGTTGCCGGACCCGTTTATACGCAAAGTTTGGCCATTACCAACGAATATAGTATTTGAAGATGAAGACAAGGGAGAAGTTATTTTACTGATATCCGAGGTAATGTGAGACGATGCTCCCGTATCCATAAACCATCTCGGATAATTGTGGTTGATGTTCATGTTTTGGAGGGTGGTTCCAATGTCAGTCGGGCTGAGAGCATTAAAGGCTTGTGATGCGAAACCCGGTTGAGCGTATCCAGTAGTCGGGTTAGTGGGGGTGCCATGAAGTGGGCCTGGTGGGGTGTAGTGGGCTGAACAAATTGTTGGGTTTGAAACGGGTATTGGGTCGTGGGATGAGAGGATTGATTTCGGGTTGGGTAAGTTGGGGCAGATGGGTAGGGTGATGGTGGAGGAGCCCAATTAGGGGCGAAATAGGCTAGGGCAGGAGGTTGTTGGCCATAGTGGGCATGTTGGTATTGGTGACCATGTGAATGAAGTCTCTGGATTACTCATAGTAGAGGCACCCCTCGAATTGGAACCGCATCCCCCTCGTCCACGGTAGCGACCTCCGGACCCATGTTCTGATTATAATTAGGATCATAGTTATTGCCACGATAATTGCTACCTGGATACGTTTGGGCAGGTGGTTGTTCAGTGTTTCGATCGTTGGTTTGCCCGATTGAGACCGTAGTATCACGAGTTGAACCTTCCCTAGCCGCTTGTCTTTGAAGTTCAAGGTTTATTTCACCTCTAGCATCGTCCCACGTGGGGCAACCTTGGTTTATAATGGTGTCGATTGTGTCAAGTTCGTTTGGGAGACCATTTATGAGTTGTATTACAAGGCTTGATTCATCTACCGGATGGTCAAGATCGGCTAGTTGGCTGGTGATATCTTTCAACTTTTGACAATATGCATCCATAGATGCACAATCTTTGAGTGTGGTGT
The DNA here is from genome assembly GCF_021521415.1 of Bidens hawaiensis. Taxonomy (NCBI): domain Eukaryota; kingdom Viridiplantae; phylum Streptophyta; class Magnoliopsida; order Asterales; family Asteraceae; genus Bidens; species Bidens hawaiensis. The sequence continues at coordinate 15,041 of NW_027499399.1, forward strand.
TGTTGAACTCGCGTTGAAGATCCGTAGCCCGAGCTTTCTTATTGCTCAAGAAATTTTTTTCAAGGTTGATCCAAGCTTCATAGGCTGAGATATCGGTGTCGAGCACACGAGCGAGAATGTCTCTCGAGAGGATGCCAAAGATCCATTGAAGAACCAGCGCATCGACCTCGGACCAAGCGGTGTAACTTGGGTCAGATTCTTCAGGAGGTTTTGTACCATCTATGTGGTCTAGCACTTTGTAGGCTTTGGCATTGAGTTTAAAGAGTTTAACCCAAGATGAATATGTAGTTTGTATGCCATCTAACTGGCTGATTTTGTTTTGTATGTTTGTAACGGTGTAGGCGGGGTGAAGGGTTTGTTTGGGTAGATTGTCATCGGATTTTACACCTGAAGGATCATCGTTGTTGGCCATGGCCGAAAAAAAAAATTGGAAAAAAATGGGTGGCGGCTAGCTAGGGCTTTGATACCATGAAAGTTATCAACGATAGTTTGTCATTCTTTATGTTCCAAAAAGGATTACAATTGCCCTATATATAATATAATAACCATAACTAATATCCACTAAATAAGTAAAGTAGATCAACGATAAACACAAATAATATCTACTCAATATAATGGTATAATTCCCTTTAATAGCTTCCAACTAGATTTCTAAACATGCTTGAGTCGATTGTCACTACTCCTACCTCCATTGGCATAGAGCATCAACTGACATTGTCCATATGGAATTTGTTTAATGCTTCTTGGGTACATTTCTTTTGTTTGATAAAAATCTTATGCTTTTTTCATTTACCATGCCCAAACGATATAACAAGAAGTTCCTAAATTTGTCATTCAAGACTCCTGTGTCTTTGAACTCTTGAATACAACCTTGGCCTATTTCCAGCAAAGATTAGATCATCCATGCATAGGCGGACAAATTGAGATTCACCATTGTTTTCTTTAACATAAGGGGTGTACGTGTTCATCTAGACAGTTCTTGAAGTCATGTTTTTAAAAATATCAATCAATGCAGTTGTACCAAGCACACAGTGCTTGCCTAAACACATATAAGGAGGCATACCTTATGTTTCTCTTCCCTTTTGACATAATCGGGAGGTTGTTCTATGTATACATCGTCACGTAAATCACCATTAAAAATGTTGATTTGACGTCCAAGTTATCTAACCATTTTAAGTAGCTAACATAAAAAGATCAAACTAATAGCTTTCAAAGCATCTTTCACTTGATCTTTCATTCATTACTTAATTATTCTTGTTCTTGACTTTGTTGATGATTAATTTTCTCACGTTCTTTATGGTTAGTCCATGGTTGAACAGTAATTGATTGTGATTCTTTTGTTCGTGAATCTTTTAGTTGATACAAGTCTCCATAGTCCATACGATGAATCCATGGTCTCTATATGGCCGATACATAGTTTGACCAAGGCTTCAAAATCATTATTTCTAGTTATGTCTTCTTCGATACATTAACCTGAAAAACACAATGATACGTAAATTTTATTATTCATACATGTAACTTCGTTGTTACATATATGTAGCTTAATAGTGGTTTTATATATTAAAAGAAAAGAGTTTTCTTACGTCTTCTCTTTATCTGCATAATTTTTTTTTGTTTCATAGTTATTTTCATGTCTTCTCTTTATCTGCATAATTTTTTTTTGTTTCATAGTTATTTTCATGTATAAGTAGTAAGACTTCCACAATCAATTATTTGAATACTTATTATTCGTAGGTGTCAAATGTGTGTATATATCTTTAATAACATTTTCATACTAGTTACAATTACACATATGTAAATAGTGTAATATGTGTAACTTGTTAAAAGGAATAGCTATATGCAAACATATCGGTAACCTTGATAATGAATGGAGGAACAATGTTTATTCGTTGTTACATATAGGGATATTGATTTTTAATACTCTTAACTTTCACCCGTTGGTAGATACAACTTCTAACTTTTGATTTGTTACCCACCACTCCTAACTTCCACTCTGTTTGTTTCTAGCACTCCCAAACTTAACGGATCCTAACTCCGTTAGTGTAGATGCTGATGTGGACGTTTTATGCTGAGGTGGCACGCTACATGTTATATACCTAATTAAAAAAAATTAAAGTGGAAATTAGTCTCTCACTTTCAATGACTTAAACCCCCCCCCCCCCTCTCTCTCTCTCTCTCAGGCCATCACCACCACCACCACACAACACCATTGTCACCATCAACACTCTCCACTACAACTATATATCAACCGTCTTCCCCATCCATTGATGTCACCGTCTACCACCTTTACTGCAACTAAAAACCTTTTAAACAACCTTATCTCTCACAAAAACCCTTTACATCAACTATCTCCCATCTCCACCGCTACCAACAATACTACCGTCAGCCATAAACAAAATATATTCATGGCTATCAGAAACCCAACTTGGCGCCCTAGGACAATAAACGAGCCCTAATCATGACCTATGTTGCATGGGAACGGGAAACGAGCACGGGTACTGGAAATGACAAAACTCAAAAAATCAAGAAACGGTACGGCAAAAAAATTATAAAAAAATAAAAATATATATTACATAGGTAATTAATTATTAATAACAAATAAATATATATATAATTTTTATTTATATATAATGTCATTTAAACATTTTATGTATAAAATTACAAGTTGAGAACCAAATGTAACCTAGTCTAGATAGTAAGGGTTAAATGTTAAAATGTATAACCTAATTTAATACTATTTATGTAAATGTTAACAATGTTTAGAGACTAGATGCAAACAATTGTAAAATTAAGGGGTTTAATGTTTAAACCTAAACTTATAATTTAACCTAAAACACTTTAAAAAAAGTTCAACCGCCTCTTCTTCTTCTTCTTCCATCTTCTTCATCGGTTTTCCGGCGCCGGAATTTTTTGCCGAAATACCGTATGTGGTGTCGGAATTCATCGGATACGTTCCGGAATCGTTTGTTGACCGTCCCCATTTAACGGGTTTGTTCAGGAAACGTTTCAAACGCGTTTCGGACGTGTTTCGGTCGCCGTCCCCGGGACAGGTACCCTAACCTTCCTACCGTCCCCGTGCATCAGAGATCATGACTATCCGAAACCAAATCATTGTGCATTTCTTCCCTTGCAGCAGCACCGACGTCGCTAGGGAAAGCAATCAAACAATGATGGAGCAATTACGGGTTGTTACCAAAACCCTTTGTTCATAAACTGTCGCCGATGATAGTAACCTTAATCATGGTTTCGACTACATATCTAGAGAGAGATGATGACACTACGTGAAAATTGACCTTTGGCCACACGAAAAAAGTGTGGTCGTAGGCCTTTAGCCACACACATTTGGTTCAGGTCATATGGCCAAAGGTCGCGACACCGTGAGTATGATATGGCCACACAGAGATTTTAGTGGCCTTATGTGGTAATAAGTGTGGCTAAAGGGTACAGGCATTAGTTGTTGGGCATCAAGAAGCCTCTCCAATAAGTGTGGCTAAACGGTAGAAAATGGTCACAAGACAATTTACTATGAGTGACCATTGCATCTATATAGCCACATGAATTCATGTTTCAGCCACATGAATTTTATATTAATGTGGCCAATAGGGTTATGTTAAGCTTGCATTGTGACCTATACCGTGTGGATATAGCAAAGAAATGACCACTTAAATTTAATAATAGGGTGGCTAATTATATGATATAGACACTAGATATTACATTAAAAGTGGCTAAATATGTTTACTTGCCACTCAAAAACTCCTTTGTAGATTATAGTGTGAACATTGTCTTACCGTTTGTCACACATAATGTTTTTACTAATATAAAGTGTGGCTATTGTAAAACTTTTCGTCACACATAGTGAGGTACTGTGTAGCTAATCATATCTTATAGACACTGGAGGTTATTGTGAATGTGGCTAAAAATGTGAACTTGCTAGTCAAAAACTCTTTTGTCGTTTGTGGTGTGGCCATTGTCTTACCGTTTGTCACACATAACGTTTTTCGTAATTTAAAGTGTGGCTATTGTCAAACTTTTCGTCACACATACTGAGGTACTGTGTGGCTAAAAATATCATATAGACACTGGAGGTTGTTGTTAATATGGCTAAAAATGTGAAGTTGCTAGTCAAAAACTCTTTTGTAGTTTGTGGTGTGGCCATTGTCTTACCGTTTGTCACACATAATGCTTTTTCTAATTTAAAGTGTGGCTATTATCAAACTTTTCGTCACACATAGTGAGGTACTATGTGGCTAATCATATCTTATAGACACCGGAGGTTATTGTGAATGTGACTAAAAATGTGAACTTCCTAGTCAACAACTCTTTTGTAGTTTGTGGTGTGGCCATTGTCCACTACGTGAAAATTGACCTTCGGCCACACGAAAAAAGTGTGGTCGTAGGCCTTTAGCCACACATTTGGTTCAGGTCATATGTGGCCAAAGGTCGCGACACCGTGGGTATGATATGGCCACACATAGATTTTAGTGGCCTTATGTGGTAATAAGTGTGGCTAAAGGGTACAGGCATTAGTTGTTGGCCATCAAGAAGCCTCTCCAATAAGTGTGGTTAAGCGGTAGAAAATGGCCACAAGACAATTTACTATGAGTGACCATTGCATCTATATAGCCACATGAACTCATGTTTCAGCCATATGAAATTTATATTAATGTGGCCAATAGGGTTGTGTTAAGCTTGCATTGTGACCTATACCGTGTGGATATAGCAAAGAAATGGCCACTTAAATTTAATAATAAGGTGGCTAATTATATGATATAGACACTAGATATTACATTAAAAGTGGCTAAATATGTTTACTTGCCACTCAAAAACTCCTTTGTAGATTATAGTGTGACCATTGTCTTACCGTTTGTCACACATAATGTTTTTCCTAATATAAAGTGTGGCTATTGTAAAACTTTTCGTCACACATAGTGAGGTACTGTGTGGCTAATCATATCTTATAGACACTAGAGGTTATTGTGAATGGGGCTAAAAATGTGAACTTGCTAGTCAAAAACTCTTTTGTAGTTTGTGGTGTGGCCATTGTCTTACAGTTTGTCACACATAGTGAGGTACTGTGTGGCTAAAATATCATATAGACACTGGAGGTTGTTTTCAATGTGTCTAAAAATGTGAACATGCTAGTCAAAAACTTTTTTGTATTTGTGGTGTGGCCATTGTCTTATTGTTTGTCACACATAATGCTTTTTCTAATTTAAAGTGTGGCTATTGTCAAACTTTTCGTCACAAATAGTGAGGTACTGTGTGGCTAATCATATCTTATAGACACTGGAGGTTATTGTGAATGTGACTAAAAATGTGAACTTGCTAGTCAAAAACTCTTTTGTAGTTTGTGGTGTGGCCATTGTCCACTATGTGAAAATTGACCTTCGGCCACACGAAAAAAGTGTGGCCGTAGGCCTTTAGCCACACACATTTGGTTCAGGTCATATGTGGTCAAAGGTCGCGACACCGTGGGTATGATATGGCCACACAGAGATTTTAGTGGCCTTATGTGATAATAAGTGTGGCTAAAGGGTACAGGCATTAGTTGTTGGCCATCAAGAAGCCTCTCTAATAAGTGTGACTAAACGGTAGAAAATGGCCACAAGACAATTTACTATGAGTGACCATTGCATCTATATAGCCACATGAACTCATGTTTCAGCCACATGAATTTTATATTAATGTGGCCTATAGGGTTGTGTTAAGCTTGCATTGTGACCTATACAGTGTGGATATAGCAAAGAAATGGCCACTTAAATTTAATAATATGGTGGCTAATTATATGATATAGACACTAGATATTACATTAAAAGTGGCTAAATATGTTTACTTGCCACTCAAAAACTCCTTTGTAGATTATAGTGTGGCCATTGTCTTACCGTTTGTCACACATAATGTTTTTCCTAATATAAAGTGTGGCTATTGTAAAACTTTTCGTCACACATAGTGAGGTACTGTGTGGCTAATCATATCTTATAGACACTGGAGGTTATTGTGAATGTGGCTAAAAATGTGAACTTGCTAGTCAAAAACTCTTTTGTAGTTTGTGCTGTGGTCATTGTCTTACCGTTTGTCACACATAATGTTTTTCGTAATTTAAAGTGTGGCTATTGTCAAACTTTTCGTCACACATAGTGAGGTACTGTGTGGCTAAAAATATCATATAGACACTGGAGGTTGTTGTCAATGTGGCTAAAAATGTGAACTTGCTAGTCAAAACACTTTGATAGTTTGTGGTGCATGTGACCATTGTCTTACCGTTTGTCACACATAATGCTTTTCCTAATTTAAAGTGTGGCTATTGTCAAACTTTTCGTCACACGTAGTGAGGTACTGTGTGGCTAATCATATCTTATAGACACTGGATGTTATTGTGAATGTGGCTAAAAATGTGAATTTGCTAGTTAAAAACTCTTTTATAGTTTGTGGCGTGGCCATTGTCTTACCATTTGTCACACATAATGCTTTTCGTAATTTAAAGTGTGGCTATTGTCAAACTTTTCGTCACACATAGTGAGGTACTGTGCGGCTATTTTGGCTATTTTGAATTCATTTCATCTTCTGGCTATTTTGGTCAATTGGTGTCAAGTTCAAACATATATCATGTTACATCGATAAAGGTCACAATTGACTTGTAGTGTACCATAGTAAGATCAATAAAGTCATTACACTCATAACTGACTTGTGCTATATCAAAGTTACATTAATACAAAGAAAGCCCAAAAATGCATCATGTTGTCTAGGGTGTTCATGGTTCGGTGACAGTCGTCATTTCTCGTCTGATGGTTTTGTTTCTTGCACAACCTCTATTTGGTTATGTTTCAACATACTTTTCAACAGCTGGTTTCCTGCAAAACATTATCAACTCATTTTATAAAAAAAGACCATTATGCCCTTCTTTTCACTAACCTGCATACCAAAATTGTACCCTCCAGACTTTGAAGAAGCCTTTGAACAAATAAAATTCACTTTTGAAAAACCGCTTCCAAACTCACTGACATCACTAGTAACCTTAGATTTAAGATTTGGTGATGGCATTGAGTTTTGTAAAGGATTTTATCAAAATCTAAGATCTTTGGGAAGTTTAAGATCTGTGGAAACCTTAGATTTTTTTTGCTTGGCCAAGTTTGGAATTCACATAACGTATATAAAAGTGTAATAAATTCCAGTCACCAGTTTTATTGCAGTCATTAAAGTCTCTGTTGTTATATAGTTGGTTATTGAGTGTATAACACACTATAACTGCATACTAATTACTACCTGTCAAAATGGTTTCCACACGCTTTGGAAACGCACAGAAGCTAATTAATTTTGAAAATTAATTACATTTATACCTACTACCTGTCCAAAATCTTGGAAATATATTTATGTAATGATAGCCTACATTCAAATTAATTAAAATAAAAAAAAACTAGTATATCACACGCTTTGTACGCTTTAAATACCTGTCAAAAATCTTGGAAATATATTTATGTAATAATAGCCTACATTCAAGTTAATTAAAATAAAAAAAACTAGTATATCTTACTAGATACGCTACAAATCAACTAAACTACAATAAATTGTTATCTCAACTACCAAAAATTAAATTTTAGGTCTATTTTGTTGTTCACTCACACTAACATCTATTTTAAAGTTAATTATAAAAAATCAACATCAACTACGCTTCAAATACGCAACCAAAATATAATAATAACATTTACAGTTAATAATAACATTTACAATAATAACATTCACATAACATATTAATACCAAAATATAATAACATTTACAATAATAACATTTACATTAATATAGAAAACCAAATTACATAAAACTAACTCCTAGCATCCGATTCCATATCGGAATCTACATCGATATCCATTGGATTCGAGGCTTCTGGAGTCCTGCCATCAGATTCCGTATCCGAATCTACATCCGGATTCTCTTCTGGAGTATGAGAGGGCATGATCCTCTCGTACATGCCATCCGAGGTGTAGGTGGAGTCCTTAAGCCTTCGGAGGCGAAGGTTCACCTGACTACGGAATGCCCCATAAACGGCACAGCCTTGAAGTGCTCCAAGTCGTTCAACTCAATGTACGCCACCTCGATTCCAGGCACTACCATATCAATGCTGAAATAATCAGCAGTCGTGTACCCAAACCACCTAACCATTCGGTTAAGTTATTGGTACGTGAAGGTGTGAGGGTGGACATAGTTCACAAACCTCACCCTTTGATTCTTCCGGACGGCGCTGGAAGAAAAGTGGAAACAAATGGTGAAAAATGTGGGGTCGTAGTAGATGGGGGCATGAGTACCGGGTTTACGTTCGATCCATGAAGAAACCATTATCGGAAATAAATCGGAAGTAGATTGTGATTGTGGATTGTGATTGTGATTATGACCGGTATTTAAACACCATCGGAACCCGGAGGTACATCTGCCTGACAATTTGAAATTGGCGGCACAAGAAACTGTAAAGGCAATGATGACGTCGCCACTCGTCAAATCAACGTGTGGCCATTAATTACGTTTGGACACGCTAAAAAATATTTTAGTGTGACCATTTATCACTTATAGCCACACACAATAAGTGTATTTGTGACAATAAAAAACTTAGAAAAAATAAAACTAACATACTCTTTGGTCACACAATCTCGTATAAGTGACCATTAATTACATTTGGACACACTTAAAAAAATTTAAGTGTGACCATTTCTCACTTATAGCCACACATAATAAGTGTATCTGTGACAATAAAAAACTTATAAAAAATAAAACTAATATACTCTTTGGTCACACAACCTCGTAGAAGTGACCATTAATTACATTTGGACACACTTAAAAATATTTAAGTGTGACAATTTATCACTTATAGTCACACATAAAAAGTGTATCCGTGACAATAAAAAATTTATAAAAATAAAAGTAAACTACTCTTTGGTCACACAACCTCATATAAGTGGCCATATATTTTAAGCGTTTTAGCCACGTTACTAATAAATACAATGGTTGTTCGTCATATTTCGCCACTTTATTAAAAATGTGGCTAGAAAATGTGACATTAGGTCACATAATGTAATATAAGTGGCTATATCTTTTACCTTTTAGACACATCTCTTATCAATACAGGAGCCGTTTGTCACATTTGGCCACACTATTAAAACATGTGGCTAGTTAAATGTCACAGTTTGTGGCTAATGCATGTGTTTTTTGTCACATGTATCAAAGATCAAACAAACTATGACTGTATGTCACATTTCGCCACACGTTTTTATAATGTGGCTAGTTTTTGTCACAGTTTTTTTCAAAGTGTGGCGAAAAGTACCTGAGTAGGTATAGAATGGTCACATGGAGAATAATATGTGTGGCCAAAACATTTTAGAAGGTTTTCAAACATGGTCAAAGACCTTTTAGCCACACTTTGTATCCACATGTGTGGCCGAAGGTCGATATTCACGTAGTGTGAAGGTTTTTAGATGGGGGTGGGTTGTTAAACCGACGATTTGCAGATGGTGGTGGGTGGAGGTGGAGACAGTGGCAGCGGTAGATGGGGAAGACAGGATGGACCAACTGTGGTGGTGATGGTTTCCATCTATGGTGGTTTTATGCTATGGTGGTGGTTGTTTACGAAAACCTTCATCAAAAAATGTTGTTGTGGCTCGTCGAAGAGGGAAGAACCATGGGAGTAGTGAACAGAACAAAGAGGAGGTGGGGTTGGGTATTTTGTTTAATCATTTATATATATTAAAATGTTTTTATTTTTTTCAAAATGACTTTTAATTTTTTTTGAAAATGGTATTTTCTATGTAGGCATGCCACCTCAAGCATAAAATGTCCATATCAGCATGTTCACTAACGGAGTTAGGGTTCGTTAAGTTCAGGAGTGCCAGAAACAAATAGAATTGAAGTTGGGAGTAGTATCTACCAACGGGTAAAAGTTGAGAATATTAAAAAAACAAATATTCCTTACATATATGTTAATTACATCTACCGATTTCAATGCTTTCTTTTCTCTTCATAAAAGCAAAAATTGTGTAATTTAGAGTTTTTATTGAGAATTCAAGAAACATAAAACTCATGAGATAGAAGAAAGATTGTGAAAATTTTAGGGGATTTGTTTAATGAGTTTTCAAGTTCCGGATAGCGATTTCCCTAGTATACCCATAAACCCTTTACTTCCATATATTTACCAAATTCCAACTAACTGGTATCAAACAAATCAAATGGTTATGATTGAGTTTCTGTTAAACTTGAGTTCTTGTGAACCATACTTACATATATTCTTCTTATACTAAACCTATGTGGACCCATAAGACTATACGTGTCGTGATTAGTCATACAGATAACAAAATGCATAGAGAGGACTAAATGGAACATATTGTTAATGTTAGGAATTTAGGATTGGTGGAGTGATACTAGCCTGATTCGAGATCGGCGGTCTCTATCTTGACCCTTTGAGTGGCTTAGACTCTAAGAAATATTAAAGAGAAAGAAACAATAAAACTTTGCTAATTTTCTTCTTAATTCATTCTTAAACTTGCAATGCCTTTTATAGGCTTACACTTGAAAGTAATTGACCGAAATAAAGGTAACATGACCATGAACTAGACCACTAAACTAAGATAATTTCCCACTAATCTAAAATAAACAAACAAGTAATGAAACTAATAAGAAATTAATAAGTTGCATGGTGAACATGGGATGACAAGGGTCTTGCACGTATCTAGAGGTGCACAAAACGGTTAACCGGTTAACCGTTAACCGGTTTTTTTTGTAACCGGCTTTTTTTAATACCCTAACCGGTTAGACCGGTTAATCGGTTAGGTTAGTAACCGGTTTTGACCGTCTGCAGAAGTGGTTTTGACCGGTTAACAACCGGTTTTTTATCAAATAAAAGTTAAAAAAATCGGTTAACCGGTTAATAACCGGTTTTGAAATCAGAAATACTAACCGGTTAGTAACCGGTGGTTAGGATCGGTTAGTAACCGGTTAGGGTTGGACCGGTTACTAACCGGTTACAAAATCGGTTAGAAACCGGTTAACCGGTTATGTTGTGCACCTCTACACGTATCATGAAGCCTTTGGGCTTTGGTTTATTTTAGATACATGGAACAGCTATTGGGCCGGGTTATAAGTTAACTATGCCCATATTTATGCTTCTTTGTGATTAAGATAAGAAACCGTAATCCTAGTCTACTTATATCCATCGACTGTAACTGTTAATCCTTGCACCAGAATAATAAAATTGCAGCCCGTGGATGCCCACCGGGACCGAATCACGTAAAATTTTTGTGTCGTTTACCGCTTATTATTTTCTGTTTACTACATGATACATGTGCGTGTTCGTGTTTCCACCGCTTGCCACTCTTTTCCTAACACATCTAATTATGCTAGGAAGAGTTGTTACAAGACGGTATAGTTATATTTGTGTTGAGGTAGTTAATCGTCAGTAGCAAGATGACGTTACCAGTACTACACATGAAAATCAAGACTCGTTCTGTTCATGTTTAAAGTTGGTTTAAAGGTGAAACGCACGTGGGGGACACATGATTTGGTCCCTCAGCCTCAATATCAAACAAAACAGGAATTGGAAAGATTTCAACTCGTTTTATATAGCTATGACATCAGAGGTTCTATAAAGCAAGAAGCTCATCTCAGATCTAAATTCTTAATATAGTAATATTCATTTTCTTCAAGTCAGATATAGTAAGCTTGATGAGATGTGTCCCATTTTGGGATGTTCCCTAGTCGAGCCAGGATCATCGGTTCAGGCTCGAGCTCAAACATATACAAGCCAACTCAGCCTGATTCATAATTCTCTACCAAGCTGAAAGCTTGAGCTCGAACTAAGCTCGGTTACAGCTCAAGCTCACTCATGGCTTGACAAGCCGGATCAAACAAAACAGAATAAATTCGAGAACGTTTCACACTCTCACTAACACGGTAAATGCTAAATGAGAAACTGCTTCACTAAACTGTAATGAATATCGTAAACTAAAGCAGCTCACAAAAGAAGGTTGTCATTGTCGAAACGGGTATGGGCTGTTATTTGGAACATACTTCATTGCCAACAACAATGCCAAAGAAAGGTTGATATGCCAAATCGTTTGAAAATACATTTGTTTAAACTTCAACATGAGAATGTTACAATTACACTCACCCACAAATCCTACCTTCCGTCTTCTTTCTCTTATGCATTTTTAACATTTGTTTGTACTAACTCATCATCAAATCATATATTCAAATGAATTAAAACTATAAACTGAACAAAGGGCTTGGACTTGTTAATGGTGTAACAAAACCAACCCCAGAAAACACGGAAGGCGATTTCAAAAACAAGAAATAAAAGACAGATCAGTTACTCTGCTGGTGTCTGGTCGTGAACCCGAGCCAGTGCCTTCTGTTGCTCCGCCAACCTGGTCAACTTTTCCAACAACTGACCGGCTTTTCTCTTCCCCCTATCAGTACCATGATGCAGCAAATCCACCACTACCCCCATAACCCCAAGCTCTTGAGCCTCCACTAGATACTTCTCATCTCCAGAACAAAGATGCACCAAAACCGCAGCTGCATTCTCTTTATTCCTCGGGGACCCACTCCCGATAAACTCCACTAGAACCGGTACCCCCGCCTCGGATTTACCTATAGCCATCTTCCCTTCCGGGTGGCTCGAGAGTATAGCCAAAATGGCTAATGCTTCATCCTTCATACCACTTTGTGGTTCGGTAAGTAGCTCCATCAATGTCGGGATCACACCCGCTCTAACCGCCCGTCCTTTATTACCTTGATATATGCATAAATTAAATAACGCAGTTGCAGCATCCTTTTTCCCTCTTTGGGTGCCTACATTTAACAATAATACAAGAGGCGGGATTGCTCCTAACGAACCGATTGTCACCTTGTTTTCATCAATAACCGAGAGACTGAAAAGGGTAGCCGCCGCATTTTCACGAGCCTCCATGCTACCTTTTTTCAGAACTAGAACTATTCCCGGGACCGCTCGGACGACACTATACTCCCTTTGTTATCTTCACAAATAGACAGGTTTAGAAGCGCGGTTACCACGTGTTCTTGTGTGCGGGAATCGGGTGCAGTTAGCAGGTTTGTAAGAAGCGGGATGGCCCCGGCCTCGGCTACAGCGACACGGTTATCGGCGTTTCGTTTTGCAAGGAGACGGATTTCACCGGCGGCGGTTCGTTGGTCATCGGGACTGGCGGAACTAAGCTTACGAAGGAGATTCTGTATCATAGAACGTTCAGCAGGTGTGCATGCGGAAGTGGACCTGGTGGCTCGTTTTGGAGGCTCAATTCCGTTTGTCTCGCACCATTGAGCTATTAGGCTGCGTAACACGTAGTTCGGTATGAGTGCAGTGCTGGTCAGGTTTTGTTGTGTCTTAGGGCACGTGCGATGCCCTGCTTCTATCCACTTTTCAATGCATGAACGTTCGTACGTCTACAGAAATGCAAAAATATTATGACCTCTGATATGGAATATGAAAAGATTATGGGTGTTACTGTTACCTGTCCGGTTGAGACAATAACAGGATCTTGCATTAACTCGAGTGATATAGGACAACGGAAGTCATCGGGTATGGGGACCATTTGTTTGACTTTTAACCGATGTTCCTTGACCCGTACAGCTTGGAAGAGCGGAAGTCTCTCCTGGTGGTGAGCCTGCAAAAGAGCTCTCAGTCTGTACAAAATCTTTAATTTGTTTTAATACCAATGACATTTTTTCTATACTCTCGCCTGGATCTCCACTGCTAGCAGTTACCATTTCATACAATGCTATTGACTCGTGTGTAAGGTCGGTTATTTCAGTTAGGTGTAGTTTTTCAACCAGTCTTTTCAGGACAACTGGATCCTCCGTTGCATCAATGTCTTTGCGATAAAGGGATGAAAGGTCTTCATATAATTCTACATCAGGTGGATCGGTTCTTCCTTTGGCTCTTCTAAATTGAGCAAGAACAAGTGCAACCTATATAAATTTTAATATGTTATATAAGAATATTCTCAATTTAATGATGGTTCAGTAAATCAATTTAATGATGGTTAAAAAGCATAAATGATAAAATCTTACCTGTTCATTAACTTCATCTGATATGTCAAGTTCATCGATTGAGATACTGTCTAAATCCTGTTCCAAATGAGCTGTAAGTGCTTGGTATTTTTTCATGATTTCATCTCTTTCTAAGACCTGCATTGAATAAATAAGGCATTATGATCAGAACACCACTTTTCAAGTAAAAATGATCATCTGTCTTAGCTGAACAACAAAAGTTATACACATAATTATTAGAACTGGAGAAAAAAGTTTGAAGTAGCTCAGATGTTTGAGATTTCACTTCTAAATTATAAGATTAGTTAAAAGAGTTCATTTCCAAATATGTGATCCGTTAGATTCTCTTAGTCTAATAACATTCTGTTTAATAGCAGTTGTCAATCAATCAATCATGCCCAGTAAAATCCCACCGACAGCAAAGCTATATATAGTAGGGTCTGGGGAGGGTGGGATGTAGGCACACCGTACCTCCATCCAAAGGAATGAAGAGGTGGCTTCCAGAGAGACCCTCGGCTCTAAGTACATGTGTATGAAGCAAAATAAAGGAAATCAAAGTTTAACAGTTATATACAAACTACTACTAATTATAATAATATTAATAATAAGATCACAGTTTAACAGCTATATAAAAGCTAATAATAATTATAATAATAATAATATATGTAAGGGAAATACCATTATGGTATGCGACCTAAATAAGTTAAGTCTAAGCCCTAAGGTATTCAATTCTACTTCTCCACGAATTCCTATCCTCAACCATGTCCCTCGGAGAGGTTTAGGTCTATCAAATCATGCCTAATCCTCTCATCCCAAGTCAATTCTCGGTCGTCCTCTACCCCTCCTCCCCTCTATAGTAATGTTTTCTACGGATCTAACAGGATTCGTCGTCTGTCTTCTCTTTACATGTCCAAACCATCTCAATCTCCACTCTCTTATCTTGTCTGCTATGTTCGCCACCCCTAATCTCATCGCGAAAAACAACGTTTCTTATTCGGTCTAGCCTTGTGTGCCCACACATCCAACGTAGCATTCTCATTTCTGCTACCTCCATCTTCCGCACTTGTGCCTTCTTGATGGCCCAACACTCTGTTCCATATAGCATTGCAGGTCTAACTGCCACCCTATAGAATTTTCCCTTAGTTTAGTCGGGAAAACTCTTGTCCCTTTAGTTTAATAGCAGTTGACTTTATATATTTCTATATGATTATCATAATGACCCACCGGGAATATTTTAGCAAAAATTGAAGCAACAAACAGTACTAAATCTGCTAAGATTGACCAGATCGCTCTTCTGTTGACTTCTCATTTTCTTTTGGTCTTTTCTTTTAGCAAAACCACAGGAACGAAATACACAAACTCAACACAAGACCGTGACAAACTCGTGACAGGATCAGACTCATATATCCTCACTAATTTATCATATAACTTCTCAACTGACAAGTTTAAGCCCTTTATGATGATTAGTGAGACATTCATCTTGTGATCACACTATGGGTAAATCACTGAACCAGACATAAGTTTCGATCAACCCATTGGTAGCAAGCTTATCAATTGCAAAAGATAAGATATAAAAACCTAAATCCAAAGCTGAACTTCAGAACATCATTATCATGTAAGGTAAAAACAGAAACAACAAGCGAAGGTGCAAAGCTTAAGAAAGCGATATGGCTTTTTAATGCATGGAAACGATCATAAATGTACAAAAAAAACAATTTATCTGTTTTCCTCATACCCTATTGTCTTACTACATCTTCAAATAGTTAAAAAGTAAGCAAGCAATTGAAATAAATGAATTAAAAACTATGTTTGTCCAAAAATGGAATGAGATTTTAGAATAACGACACATTAATAACATATTCTATAAATCAGTTGTTGACGCCTTGACCGGGTCAGGATAAAGCAGCTGGAGTCTGGACAAGAAAAAACCAATAAAACAGATTTCCATAAACAGAAAATAAAAGCAGTCAAATTAGTATTAACAAACCAATATTACTGTTACATAAAGAAACGAACAGAGAAAACATTTCAGTAGCTTACTCACAAGTCACCACACTACAAATTATTTCAATCAACAAATTTAAATACTCTTATTGCATAAAAAAACCTATCACTAAAATTTAAATACTCTTATTGAAAAAATGTAACAGACAAGTTTCAGACAACAATATGAATACGACATCAACGAATGATCATTCAAGCAGGATCTAAACAAGATCCTCAAGAAGAAAAAAAATAAATGAATTAAAATGATCAGAATCACTACTGTAGTACTGTATCAATAAATTCATTCAAGTTATTACTTGAAACCCTAGGTCAACTTCCGATGACTCACAATTTTATGAACAAAATCAGCATTAAAATCATAATAATTACTTAAATGCCACATCCTCCTACCAAAAATAACTAATCATCAGAACATAAAACAGATTCAATAAAATGAACAAAGTTTTACCAAATATATTTTACTGCCTTCACTTCCGATTCGCAGCAGTTCCTTAGCAGCCTCCATATCTTCCATCAACGAAAGCAACGCTTGATGCGACTCATCAGGAATCGGCGCCTTAATATCACGAATCTCTTCAAACAACGGCATTAAGAGCTTTAACCGTCGAGCTAGATTAGCGAACAGCTTCTTCACCGTGCACCGGTAGTCCGTTATAACGGATATCTCGTTGACTGTATCAATTAGTTTCTGAATCAATCCGCCTTTCGGATTCTCTTCTCGTTCAGCCATAATAATAATAATAATGAAACCGGAAGGAATGAGATTCTGTTAATTGACGGAATCCATGGGGAGAAGGAGAAATGTGAAGAAAGAGAGAAGGGGTAGGCTTGGGCTTTTAGTGGCGCGGCTGGTGTCAAGATTCTGTTTCTTAGCTGGAAATTATTATTTTAATAAAATTAACTAACGGATAATGACTCGGCGGCTCAGAGAGAGAACCAGTCGGCTTGACTCGGGTTGGGTTGAGACCACGTGTTCTTCAGTATCAGTTATTAACTGACAACTAACTATGGAGTGTGGTTAACTTGGCACGGTAACTTTTTTTCTTTTAACCGCTAAATATTGTACACTAGGATCACCGGTATTATTTTTATTATTTAACAGTTAAATATTGTATATTATGGATATTGAAACCATAACATTTCATTTCACATCTATGATCTATGTCACCTTACCACTTCATTAAAATATGAATGGCTTGCAGTATTATTATTATTATTATTAAAAATACTACTTTTATTATTAATACTTTCTTTTCTTAAATTTACTCCGAAATTGTTTTCTTTAAAAAGTACACACGTATTTTGTTTAATTAACTAATCATTTGTATACCTTTTGTTCTTTTTCAAATGTTGATCAAAATAACTTTTTAACAAATAGGATTAGATAGCATCTTAAGAATCTCAATGCCCCTTTTTTTTCTTTAACTATAGAATACTACATAAAAGAAAATTAATGTTTAGTCAAAACCACACCACTTTAATAAGATAAGAACATATTGTCACTAGGCCAAGAGCATTCATATTCAATCATTTATCTTTAAATTCAAAATACATTAAAAATTATTATATTTTCTCTTCTCTTTCAATAAATAATACTTTCTTATACCTTTATCATTATCATTTATCTTTCCTTCACTTACAATCACTTTCAAAATATATTAAAAATTTATTGGTGTGCATAGTAACTTTCTAAATATACATAAAAATCATTACATTTTTCTCTCATTCACTTACAACACTTTAAACCACTCAACTTCACTCACAATTTTTGATGCATTGAATATGAATGCTCAAAGATCGAGATAGTCGGCCTCCATCACTAAATCATTAGCAGTTCCTTTCCTCTTGTATTTATAAATTGAATACAAATTTAAGTCCTAAAATCAATATTTGAAAAAGAAACGTATGCTTATTTGTGTTATTCAATGTATTTGCAATTTGCACTTATTGTAAATATAAATATCCCAATATTGATAGAAGAAAACAAGTAAAGACATGTTGAGACATATGAGATATTTGTTTACGTAGTTTGAATTATTCAATGTACTCCCACTTAAATTTATTATGCTAAAAGCTAAAACTTTAGAAAAGCAATTTGCATAACATATAACTCTGTGTAAACTTTTAAGAAATAGTTTATCATGTTATCCTAATGAGTATTAAATTTATATATCAATTAATGTTTCATTTTTCTACATGTATTTTGCTTACTGTAATTTATTTGTATGGCAATCAATGAAATAAATGGATCTCTATTTACATTTTTCTCATACTTTGTTTTGTTGGAAATCCGACATAATAACACAAGTATGGAATTTGATCTCAACCAAGAATGACCATTTTTGTTTATTATAGTATTTGACACACTTACAATAACCCCTAGCTCGTATGTGATCTGTTTATACTAAAATAAATCATACTAATCTTACTCAAACTAAACAAACACTTAACATACTAAAACTCCTGTATCTATACTTGATAAACTTGCAAAATATTCAAAAACTAAACAAATAAATCTAAACTTTCAAACTATTAATTAAACTAAATTGTCACTTGCCCCTTCAACAATGTTTTAACTCATTTCAAATTAACTTTCAACATTCCTCCTTAATCTTAAAATGGGCTCGTTCTTTTGCTCCTTTCGATCGAACCACAAGGGGTATGATCTTTTTTTTTCTTCTTGCCCATTCTTAATTCTTTTTTGCTGCTTCTTATTTTCTTACTTTTTCTTGTTTTCTTCATTCTTTCTTTCTTACTAATTAGTTTATGGGAAAATTCCCATAGTGGCCCATTTAGAGAATGTGTTTCCAAGATTATCCTCACTAATTCAAGTTTCCAACTTTGTCCCTTTGGTATCTTGTCGCCGACGACATGATAGCGATCACCGACGATGCGTTACTGAAACAAATAGGATAACGACACGTGGCCCGAATCTGACCGGAATGGGTCATCGACGATGCGTTAGTGGATAACGCATCGTTGCTACCCTATGTTAGCAACATAACACATCGCTGCTACCCTACGTTAGCAACATAACGCATCGTTGCTACCCTACGTTACGTTAGCAACATAACGCATCGCTGCTACCCTACGTTAGCAACATAACGCATCGTCAACCATATGTTATCCTATTTGTTTCAGTAACGCATCGTCGGTGTTCGCTATCATATCGTCGGCGACGAGATACCAAAGGGACAAAGTTGAAATTTTGAATTAGTGAGGATAATCTTGGAAACATATTTTATAAATGGGCTATTATGGGAATTTTCCCTTACTTTCTTGTTTCTTTCTAATAAAATCTAAACGATATTTAATTTCTTGCTCTTACCACTAATAAATAGATTACTTTATACCTTCTATTTTTTCAAGATCTGGTTTCTAACTATCTTCTTTATTCAATACCTTGCCTACATTATTTGTTACTTTCTTTAACTCATATATATTAATAAAAAAAAACATTTTGATGATTTAAGACAAATATTTAAACTGAAATTGTCATAATTTGAGTATGTGAAAACTATAAGTATAAAATATTGGAAATATCACAAAAATAGCCATTTTTACTAAAAACATTATTAAAGTACCCATGGAATTTGATAAATCATCAATTAATCATTTTGGGCAAAATGACGAAGAATAGCACAAGAGAAATGGTGGTGCATGAAAGGATGCCGGAGATGAATGGTTGATGGCGATGTGTCATATGACAAGAGAGAAAATAATGATGCGGGAGATGAATAGTTGACGCATGAGAAAAAATAAAAGATATTTTAAGTAATTTCAAAAGATGAGCTATTTTCTTAATGCTTTTTGCAGATGGGGCTCTTTTGATGATTTTTCTTAAAATATAATTATTAACAAATAAAAATATTAGCAGAATAAGATACTATAATTCTTTAAGACAACAAGAACAAAGAAATAATTTATTTCCGATTTTAAAATATGTAAATTAAGTGGCAATAATATCCAAAATTGGTGGATGTAACATATGTGGGTCATAGCTCATAAGTCATTCAGCTCCTTTTTCCGCGAAAAAAATTCCATGGCACCATCCAGGCATCCATGCTTGCTTCAACTCTCTTATGTGGGTTTGGGACCTTTGAGAGCGACTAGCAAGTACCAAAGATACTTTATTCCAAATAGAGAGTTATATTATATTTTAAAATTTTTAAATTAAATTAAATCCTCAAAAGTTAAACTAGAAATACTAATTTCATAGGTAGCATCTATAATCGTAAGATTTCATATTTCTTCAAATCATGCGTCGTGAATTACATGGGCGGATCTACGCAGTTAGGTATGGTGTCACGGGAACCCACTGAGTTTCGAAATTTATATAGAATACCTATATAAGTTATGAGAGTGAACCCACATATATTTTGAGAGTGAATACAAAAACATTCTGAAGCCTTGCCCTAGTGGTAAACACTCCTCCACTGAATTATGTTAATCCGAGTTCGAGCCTCTCAGCCAACGCTTTATTTTATTAATTTTTAGCATTAGTTTTAATCATTTTTTTTTACCAGTTAAGGAAGTTAGGGTTTTTACCTTTTAGGCCTTTTACTTCTTTACCCCACCCACATTGCAGCCTAGAAGTCAGATTCCATAACAAAACAGCAACAACCTCACCACTTCAATTCTTGTCTCCACCCTTGTGTTCGTTCAGTCCTTCGCTTTAGTTTTTGGGGTAAGGTAATTAATTATTTTTATGTTTTGCTTCAAATATTTTAGTTTATTTGTTGAAAATAGAATTAGAAAGATTGATTCTATGAAATTTGTTAAATTAATTAGACAATTAGTGATGTTTAAATTTGATTCGTAGGCATAATGAATATTAAGAAATATTTTTAAAGTGAACCTTCAAGCGTTCAATCATCATCTTCAAGTAGAAAACAACACTCAATAATAGATTTGGATGATCTTCCGTGGGATTCTTCGGAAAGGAAACCAATTTCATTATGGAAATTGGTTAAAGTGTATTCCTTATATTGTTACTTGTTTAAGGAAATTGAACACAATGATGCTTTTGTGAGTGATGGGGTACGGTGTTGGCATAGAATCCCAAGATTTACTACTCATGCCGGTAAATGCAATAGTTTACACGACAAAGCACACAAAAATGAGGAAGACTTGCTCAATCAAGCTCAATTTGTACATGTGACACTTGATAAATAAAATTGATAAAAACAAAAAAGAATATAGAAGTGATTGAGTGCTTCGTTTATATCTGCTAAAGGATTGTTGAATGGTGCGTTATCTTTTCGTGGTCATGATGAGTCTGAAACATCTCTTTATAGAGGACATTTCGTAGAGTTTTTAAACATATTTGGAGTCAAAAATGAATAAATTGGTAAAGTTATATTAATTAATGCTTCGAGTAATAATCAAATGATGACATCGTCAATCCAGGGGATGGTTATGGTACAAAACAGTTTTTACATAGAAAACGTGAGAAATAATCATAACCGCTCATCTAGTTAATGGAAGGCAGAGATTTACACATACGATTAATTAATGAAAAAACATATTATAAATTGAATCATGGGTAATTTGGGTAAATATGATTTTCTAATCGTTTGAACAAGTGCAATAATCAAGGAAACTCATTCCAAAAATAATCATCCATATTATCGTCCAAAGGAATTGCAATAACAAGAGTGAAACTAAAAAAATAGTTCATCCTAAAAAGATATTCATTTTTCTGTGTTGTTAATAAATTAATATATATGTATTTTTGTGTGTTGTTAATTATGAATATATATTTTGTGTGCTGTAAATAAATATACACTTGTGTGCTGTTAATAAGTATATTTTTTATGTGCTGTTAATAAATATATATTTTTGTGTGTTGTTAATAAATATATATTATATATTTTTTGTGCTGTTAATAAATATATAATTTTTGTGCTATTAATAAATACATATTTTTATGTGCTGTTTATAGATATATTTATGCTGTTAAAGAAGTATTCAAATATGGTTTGTTCCAAAAAAAATCCATATTAAAATATAAACCTTTTGTGATGTTATAAAACATTTATGAATGTGCTGTTAACGAAAAAAATATATTAGCCTATTATTAAACATTTATGTGTTGTGTGTTGTTAATAAATTGTGCTGTCAGTACCGAAAACCAATACCTTTGTTTTAATCAGTTGAATTAATACCTTCGTTTTAATATTAGTAGTTAACAATCTTGTTAGTGAATTATACAAAGAATGATAGATGACGATGATTTTGCATGAATATATGACTTTCCAGACTATGGTTTAATTAGATTTATGACGAAGTACCATAATGCCCTTTCTAATCTATTATTTAATTTTTATATTTCTATATTCTAATTGGTTCCTACCATTCTCACAATAAAAGTATTTTCTATTTGATTCAACCTCCGTCAATCCAAAGAGAGATTTGTAATTGTTTTGCGTCAGAAGTATGAGAAGATATTTGATGAAATCGTAGAGAACAACTATATGTAGTTTTTTTTTAAAATTTAAAAAAGACAATCGTATCTTTATCATGTATGTTTTCATTTCTATGATGATCTTTGTTTTTGGATAATCAATTGTATTTATGTAATGTAATAAACCTTACCTTACCCGAACCAACCTGAACCTTCAAACCGACCCGAAAATTTTTATGGTCGGACGTATAACATGATAGCATTTAAAATAGTGAACCTACTGAATAAAAATTCTAGATCCGCCACTGGTGAATTATATGTATTTAACACGTTTGATTTTAAGAAAATAAATTATTGCGTCGAGTTATCTTGAAATAAAGTTTCAACGAAGCCTAAAGTTACGTGTTTTGTCCCAATTTACCAATTGATTTGATATTCTTATTAAGAACAACTCTAACCCAAGACAAGACTCACATATCTTTAAGCTTCATTCATCAGTCTACTCCACATGATCTGATGGGCATGCACGACATGTTTTTGTTGTGTAAAAATGACAAAAGGGAAGAAACAGAGGTTGGTTGGGTGGAGTGAATGAAGAAGCATGGGCATGAAAAAGGTAGATGATTGGCTAGATAATTGACGGTGCACACATCCATAAGCTTGGCTTCATCTGGCTCAGCAAAGGTGTGGGTCTCATGCCAATCAAGGCCATGATAATTTATAATATTGTGGAGCATGCCACCTTTCATTCACAAGCACAAATAATAACATATACACAATTAAAATTTTGAGTCATTGATCTGTACCAAGTATACACATATATAACCCGTGTCTGTACAATTATAGTAAGTTTTTTTTCGTTAACGTCATTATGATCATTTTTATTTCATATTCAGGAGAAAACCTACCATAGATTGATTTAAAAAATCGTTGTAACCGAACGTGTAACCCTATCTTTTGTTAATGATGAGACTTGAACATAATACCTCACCATATAAAATATTTATTTTGAGATTTTAGATTTGGTTTTAAAATAAAGCTGCATTTATTCAAAACATAACTTTTAAATATGAGGCGCTGAAATCAATTTGTGTATCTAAACTAAACTCGGGTTGCATCAATGTATGTTTCCTAATTTATATATATATTAATTTACAACTACTTTGTGCATAAACGGTTGTACTTCTTTCTTTTAACATTGCACATGTTGGGTTGGGTTGGGTTGAGAGACTGAAGAAACACTAACCGGACCCACGACAGATTACGGGTAACCTGGGGGTTAGATAGATGTTTCCCACGAGGGGTTAGACCCGGTAAAGATGGTTCTTCTGATAACCTGCAAAACAGACACCATGAGCTTGTCACTGAGAAGGGGGGGGTTCCTCCTTGTGACCACCCTCCGGCGTGAGAATCAGACTAGATTGCTCTTTAAATATAAATGTATATTAAGAGATTGCTAGAGCAGATATCAGGTATAATATGATGATAATGTGATAAGAAATGATAAGATGAGATGATCATACCATTTGGGGTATTTATAGCCGAAGGTAGGTTTCCAAGGAGGTGTGGCCGGCTGCAATAGTATTCCTGTTCCACCAACAGTGGCCTACGCACGTGCCCTGCTGGTAGTTGGTGGGTAGGCAGCGGCTGATAGTGACCAGGCCTGCTGTGTACTATTCCTTTTCCACCAACTGCCGGCTATGCACGTGGTATGACAGGAGTTGGTGAGTAGGCAGCGGCTAATAGTGACATACAGTACAGGAGCATGCTGTTCGCCATACTGTTGTCAATAAGCTGTCGTATCTTTAGTCAGATCTTTTGCCCATACCTCGTCAGGTACAGTACAGAAGATCTTCCCGTATCGTACGGACTGGCTTAGTTGGGCGGGAGTATTCCCCCTCACGCCTTTGTGCGGGATTGTTCCCGGCTTTGCTCATTCCTTCAGGTGACACTGAGTGATTGAGAGTTAAGTGCCTTGTGCGTGTAGCCTTGCTGCGCGGGTGGCCTTCCCTGATGGCTTGTATCCGCAGCTGCGGGAACAGGCAGAGTCCTTCACCATTGGGAGGCATTTCCTGCGGGAACAGCTTGCGTACTGCGCGTAAGGACGTCACGTCTCTGAGCATGGTGGGTCCTGCGGATCCAGTTGGTTTCTGCGCAGACGTCCCTCTTCAAGGTGAGTCTTGCGGGTCCAACTAGGCTCTGCTGGGACCTACCTCTTCAAGTCCCCCCAGTCCAATGTTCTTCTCATGAGTGTTTAATAAAGTGAGGTGAACTTTTGGACTTAAGCAAAGGGTTTTGAAAAGGGTTTTTTTAAGGTTTTCCATTGGGATTCTTCCCGCGGAAGTCCTTGTCACTTGCAGAAATTCCCGACTTTCCTGCTTGATCTTTGGGTATGATGCGGGTAGGTCTGTAACCTCCTCGCAAGTCAGGAGCGTTGAGTCCCACTTGTGTGGATTCTCCATGAGGTTTTGGTAGTTTTGAACATAGTGATCAATTATGTTAAAACCACCAATTCCATCCTGGAGCTTCAAACAACGTAGTTCTCGACGTTCCCGCTATGCGGGGATGTTATTTCCGTTTCCGCAAGCATTGCCCAGAAGATCATTCTTGGTTTCAATTCCCTGCGGAGCGCTAGGTATGTGAAGGGTTTTGCCTTAACACTGTACTCGCGCTCGTCTTACGGTTACTTTACTTCCAAGGTATTCCTGGCGTCCATTCCCTGCGGGTGCTAGGTATGTGAAGGGTTTTGCCTTAACACTGTACCCGCACCCGTCTTACGGTTACTTGGTTGCTGAGGTATTCTTGACTTCAATTCCCTGCGGGTGCTAGGTATGTGAAGGGTTTTGCCTTAACACTGTACCCGCATCCGTCTTACGGTTACTTGGTTGCCAAGTTACTCTTGGCTTCAATTCCCTGCGGGTGCTAGGTATGTGAAGGGTTTTGCCTTAACACTGTACCCGCATCCGTCTTACGGTTACTTGGTTGCCAAGTTATTCTTGGCTTCAATTCCCTGCGGGTGCTAGGTATGTGAAGGGTTTTGCCTTAACACTGTACCCGCATCCGTCTTACGGTTACTTGGTTGCCAAGTTACTCTTGGCTTCAATTCCCTGCGGGTGCTAGGTATGTGAAGGGTTTTGCCTTAACACTGTACCCGCATCCGTCTTACGGTTACTTGGTTGCCAAGTTATTCTTGGCTTCAATTCCCTGCGGGTGCTAGGTATGTGAAGGGTTTTGCCTTAACACTGTACCCGCATCCGTCTTACAGTTACTTGGTTGCCAAGTTATTCTTGGCTTCAATTCCCTGCGGGTGCTAGGTATGTGAAGGGTTTTGCCTTAACACTGTACCCGCATCCGTCTTACGGTTACTTGGTTGCCAAGGTAAGGGGTATTTTCCCGCTTACTTTTGAATTTTTGAATTTTGAAATTCGAAGAGTTGGTGAAAGGATAAGAACAGTCCAAACCTCTGAAACGTCGTGCGACGGTTTCTTCTGACTGTCAGGACATGCAGGAAGTTATGGTGACGTGACAGTACATGGTCATTCCAGACGCTTTTTCAGGCGCGTGGGCGCGATTTTTCGGGCGCGTGGCCGCGAAATTAATGGTACGCGTCCTTTCAACAGCTGTTGCCAGCTTGCTTTTTGCCACGTGTCATAGTTTCATTGCACCTTCGATTTCTCTCTCTTCCGCATTAAATTCATCGCATTAATTGCGATTAGTATATAAAGGGGGAGAGGGTTCTTTGTAATCCACACTTTAACTCTTCTCTTCATCTTCAAAACGATTTCCGGCGAATACTCATCTTTTCAGTCGAGCATTCCCTTGAAATCGTTTTCTTCTTTCTGCAAGATGTCTTCACGTGATCTCGAATCTACAGCCGATGACAAGAGTACTGCTGGCGAGTGCCAGTGTGCTCTGCCTGTCGATCTGTATCAGTACGTCGTCAGGAAGTTCATGCTCGAGTCTCTCGAGCCTGAGTTTCCTGAACCCCATCAGACGGTGTACGATGCCCCCAGAGGCAAGATCGGGGTATATGCTGCATTCTTTGTTTATGGGAATCTTAGGTTCCCATTGACAAAGTTTGTTTACCGTGTCCTTGAGAGGCACGGTGTGCACTTGACCGAGGTGCATCCGATGGCGATTGCCAAGGTTCGCCACTTCGAGTGGGTGTGCCGGATTCTGGGCATTGAGCCCTATGTTGACCGCCTGATGACCTTCTACTCTTGGAGGTGCATCCAGGGGTGGTATACGTTGATAACCCGGATTAAGGGTTTGAAGATTTGCGCAACCGAGCGCAGTCTTCGCTCGTGGAAGCGGGAGTTCTTCTACATTTCGGCTCGCGCCATCCCCCTTGCCATGAAATTCAAGAATGGGCAAGCACTTCCCAGCCTTCACGCCTCCAACTACCAGGAGGCGGAATAGTTTTCGAAGATATCCCGAGTCCAATCTCCGGTTTACCGGTTTGCGGAGTCCGGGATGGTGATGCTGGGGATGAGCCGGGTGTGGAAAAATGCGGATGCGCAAAAGATCCCAATCGTCCTCGAATACGGTTCGAACTCTGTTCCTTACGGTATGCTTTGTTTCTTTTTGTTGATTTAGAATTTCTTCTAACTTCTTTCCTGTTTATTTCAGAGGGGAACGACTTGCAGTCGCTCATGTACCCGCGGGAGGCTGACGGTCCCGCTCGGATGGGTACTCGCGCTCTAGACGAGAACGAGTTGCCCATCCTAGAACAAACGGCGGATCGGTTCGTGGAGGTCTACCCGCTAGGCCACGAGATCCTTAGCGCCAGGCGGCCAGGTAAGGCGCTATTCGACCCTCGACCCCTCAATGTTGAAACCTCTGCTGGAATTCCTCTAATCGTATGTTCTGATGAGGAATCCGCAGATGGTCCTCCGTTGGTGCGGAAGAAGAAGGCTGCCGGCGGGAAGGGGAAGGAGAAGGTGGCCTCCACTTCCGATCCGGTGCCTCGGTCTGACTCGGAGACCGAGAGGGAAGAGGTGGCGGGGAATCCCGGTGGTGATAAGACCACCATTCCGGAGGCTGTGACAACTGTCACCGGAGAGCCCAGGATGACAATGGTGAGCGGCGTGAAGAGGCCGGCTCCATCGGGTTCATCCCCGCCTGTCCGTACATTTAGGCTCAAGAAAACCGGTAAGTACAAACTTCCTTTATCTTTAACTTCATAGCTTAATATCATTAATGCTTATCTTCTTTGTGCAGGCGTGGATGTTGACGCATTCCAGGGTGGAGCGCAGAGTATCCCTCCGCCCATGACGGTAGGCTTGGTCAGCCTACTTGAGGCGACGACCCAGGCGCCTGCGCCTGCTTCCGCTGGTTCAGTTGCTCACACCTTTGAGCCGACTGTTCCAGCTGTGATGACGTCACCGCCGGCTGTGAGTGCTATTTTTACCGCATCTTTCACCGAGCCGGCGGTTACTTTTGCTGCGGATTCCGCGGCGGCGACCGCGGCGGCTGTTACCATGCCTCCGTCATCGGCAACGACGGCCGAACCTTCAGGTATGCATGGGGCTTATCGCCAACCTCTGCCTCCTTCCCATCTGCCTGACCTCTTGGATGGATTTCCCTTGGGTTCTGGTGATGGGTTTGGCGGCTATCGGCCTGTTATTGACCCTACAGGTGCGTAGGGTTCTTTTGGCCTATTTTATATATTTTTATCATCTTTTCCTAACTGCTTTATGTTTTTTGCAGTGTCGGATTCCAATGAAGTGTATGTTCCACGATGGAACATCCGCCGAGGAACAACCCTTCGTACCCCTGTGGAGTGCGTGGAGTGGGCTCGTCACGCTGCTCCCAGTGGTGCGTTGGGGGAAGCCATGGCTAGCTACCAGGAGGGTAGGCTAACCAATGAGCTTCGGGTTCTCCTGGCCCGGATGCAGCCGCGCGTCGAGCTGCTTTGTCGTGAAAACGACAAGTTAAAAGCAGCTCGTCTTCAAGAAGTAGCTCGGGCGCGGGCTGTCCGGGAGGAGAACGTAAAGCTTACCGCAGCTGCTGCGGAAAAGGAGAAGGCCTTCAAGGCCCTCGAGGTTGAAGTTCAGGCCCGGCTCGAGGCCCGTTCCAAGGCTGCCCAAGCTGTTAATGAACAGCTTCGGCTGGCTAAGGAAACTGCAAGGAACGCAACCGAGAGGGCCACCAAGGCTGAAGCTGTTGCTGAGCCTCTACGCGTGGAGAATGAAGAGCTTAAAGCCAAATTAGAGGCTCTCCAGCAGGCTCATGATGCCTTGGCGATGGAAGACGCCAAAAAGCTCCAGGAGATCTTAGACCAGAGGGGGGTGCTTAACCATACTGAGCGGAAGCTAAAGGGCGTCGAAGAGGCTGCTGCTAAAGAAGTGTTTCTTGCCAACCTCAACAAGAGTGAAGCCGAACGCGCCCGTAACGAAGCTCAAGCTGCCCTCCAAGAAGCTCTGGTTGCCAAGGAATGGCTTCTTCGAGAAGCGTTGTCTCAGGTATGCTTTTCATTTCTTTACGCTTTTCTTTGTAAATAGAAAAGGTTTTGACACTTATATTTTCTTGTAGGTTGTGCATCGGGTCTTCTCAGAGACGTCTTATGATGATGCTATGAGCGCAGCCCTCAACGCTTCTCACGAGGATGGGGAAAAGGCCGGCTTCCTGCTTGGTCTAGGGTTCGTTGAGAAAGGCATCCCGCCTTCCAACTTCCCTTTGTATAATGTTGATACTGAAGCTGTTTACGACCAAGCAGTGAATCAGTATGCCGCCTTCCCGCATCCGGTGGTGGAGAAGGTGAACCAAGTAGCTGCTGCTGATGATGGGCTAGCTATCCTTAAAGCTTTCCTTGGACCGCCACGTTCTACTGATGGTGCGGGTCCAAGTGGAAGTGGCCCTGAAGCCTGATCCTGAAGATCCCTTCCCACTGCTAGGATAGATTTAGCTTGTATAGATTTATTTTCTTGTAGGCGGGTAGTTACCCGGCCATTCTTGTAATGAATAATTGTGAAATATAAATCTTTGTGCGGGTAAGACCGCTACTTTCTCTGGATTCCTTGCTTTATAAACGTTATATGACTTGCATATTTTAGTTTAAATTAGCAATTTTCCAAGTGTAGAATAAGTTAACCTTTGAACGTGGTAGATAATAGGTTGAAGTTTTGCTTCCTCTTTCGTGATTGTGCGGGTAGGACCGTCACTTGCACTTAGTAGGATGGCTAAACTTTACCTGTCTGACCTGCGTGGAGGTTTTCCTCATCTTTTTGAAATTTCTAAGTATTTAGGATAAGTTAACCTTTGAACGTGGTAGATAATAGGTTGAAGTTTTGCTTCCTCTTTCGTGATTGTGCGGGTAGGACCGTCACTTGCACTTAGTAGGATGGCTAAACTTTACCTATATCTGACCTGCGTGTAGGTTTTCCTCATCCTTTTGTTAGAAATTCTGTTTTGAATAAGTTAACCGTTCGACGCGCGGTTGTCAATAGGTTAGTGTTCAGTTTCCTCTCATGATTCATGCGGATAGACCGGCACTTTCAATTAGTAGGATGACTGAACTTTTCCCCTTCAACTGACCTGCATGAAGGTTTGCCGTTTTTTGGGTTTATGCGGGTTTTGCCGCCTTCCCCACGCAACGATTTTCCACGTAATTATGCGGTGAAGACCGGCATATCCGTGTTGAATAAATTAACCGTTCGACGCGCGGTTGTTAATAGGTTAGTGTTCAGTTTCCTCTATCATGATTCATGCGGATAGACCGGCACTTTCATTTAGTAGGATGACTGAACTTTTCCCCTTCAACTGATCTGCGTGAAGGTTTGCCGTTTTTTGGGTTTATGCGGGTTTTGCCGCCTTCCCCATGCAACGACTTTCCACGTAATTATGCGGTGAAGACCGGCATATCCGTGTTGATAGTTAAAGTATAAATTTAAAATCATCAGCGTCGATGTTCTAAGGAGAATCATTTCCATTAGAAGTGGCTCTTGGCCTTTTCTTTACAAATTTGGAATTGATCTACATGCAAACTGTGTAATTGAGCTCCCATGTTGTTGGGATGGGAGTGCCATCGAGCCGATACGCACCTGGTTCGGGATCTCGTTCTTTACGCAGCATGTAGTCTCCACATTGAAGCTGGAATTTTTATTCGTGTTTTCCCCAGCTGGGGTTTTACACGCATCAGCCTGCTCAGCGTTCATTGCGCCACGAGGTGCGCGAGCGTCCCATCTCTGACAAATGCTTCGACCATGTCCTTTACGTCTGTGCATTCTTCAGTGTTGTGGCCTTTTGTCCTGTGAAAGTCACAGTATTTGCTCCGATCAGCATTGGGATGATGTCGGATTATTGGAGGCTTTGGCCATGGGAGCTCCTCAGTGGCGAATATCTCGGTGACGCTTTTGGTGAGTGGCGTCCATCTGGAGTTCTGGTTCGACCGTACGTTACCCCTTCCGCCTAACTGATGTTGCAAGCCGGATGAGGTGTCAAAGTTTACCCTTGACTGCCAAATGCCTAGCTTCCGCTTTTTGTTTAATCGGGCGGTAAGGACGTTGTCTTCTCTTGTTTTCTGGGTGTAGAGGTTTGTGCTCTGTGGGAGATCTCTACCCAGTTGCTTCTCCGTTTCCGCAAAGCGTTTTGCTGCTGTCATGATGGCATCCCATGTGGATGGCATGCCATCTTTACCCGTTAAGGTGCGGATGAGCTCTGGGTCGTTCGCGCCCTGAATAAAAGCAGCGCGAATAAGATCTTCGCTAATGTTACCCAGACTTAGCTTCTTTGAGTTGAAGCGAGTGATGAACTCTGGCAAAGATTCATCTTCCTCTCGAATGCATTTGAGGATTGTCCATTGCTCCTCGGTATACTTTCGTTGTTGGCTGAAGTGTTGGCTAAACTTCTGTTGGAAGTCTGCCCAGTCGTAGATGTGGTTGACCGGTAGACGATCGAACCACGCTCTAGCTGGCCCAACAAGCGTCATTTGGAACATGTAACACCACGTAGGTTCCATCCAATTGCTGACGGTTGCCCCCGCTATGAATCTGTTCAAATGATCATCCGGGTCAGATATACCATCATATGTGCCTATGTTGGACATTTGTTTGACACTTTTTGGGGCGATTGCTTCTGCAATGTCCCTTGCAAATTTGGACGTTCCCGCATTTGCAACAGTTGGTCTGAATGTTTTGGAGAAGTCACGTGGACTTCCACCTGTGTTTTTTGGATTGAAGGCTTCTCCAAAACGCCTTCTCGGTTGGGAGTCCGTTTCCTTACGCTTCCCTTTTGCCCTATGGCGAGGGTTCGCGTCGGTGTCGGATTCCTCCGAGTCATCGTCCAAGTATTCTTCGAATTCGTCAGCCTGTTGGACGGAACGCAAGCGTTCGTCCAACTCAGCTTGGAATTCCCTCTGATGTGCCTCCGCCCATGCCTTAACTTCATCGAGCGTTTGGCGGGGGAGTCTTGTTCGTTTCTCTAACTGGGTATCGGGGAATCCCAGTGAGCGATTATTTACTGCACTTGCCCCAGCTTGGGTAACTGGGGTAGTGTTCGTAAAATTTACTTCACTTGCCCCGGCTTGGGTAACCGGGGTAGTGTTTGTAAAGACTGTGTAGCCGGTATTCCCCCCAGTAGCTGGGGTTGTGGTTACCGGAATTTCTTTAACCATCT
Organism: Bidens hawaiensis; assembly: GCF_021521415.1. Lineage (NCBI taxonomy): Eukaryota > Viridiplantae > Streptophyta > Magnoliopsida > Asterales > Asteraceae > Bidens > Bidens hawaiensis. The sequence continues at coordinate 47,112 of NW_027499399.1, forward strand.
TTCCAGAAGTTTGTAAAAACTGAAAAGAAATGAAGTTCTAGCTTTTATGCGCGGATGGCGCAAATGAAGAAACACTAACCGGACCCACGACAGATTACGGGTAACCTGGGGGTTAGATAGATGTTTCCCACGAGGGGTTAGACCTGGTAAAGATGGTTCTTCTGATAACCTGCAAAACAGACACCGTGAGCTTGTCACTGAGAAGGGGGGGTTCCTCCTTGTGACCACCCTCCGGCGTGAGAATCAGACTAGATTGCTCTTTAAATATAAATGTATATTAAGAGATTGCTAGAGCAGATATCAGGTATAATATGATGATAATGTGATAAGATATGATAAGATGAGATGATCATACCATTTGGGGTATTTATAGCCGAAGGTAGGTTTCCAAGGAGGTGTGGCCGGCTGCAATAGTATTCCTGTTCCACCAACAGTGGCCTACGCACGTGCCCTGCTGGTAGTTGGTGGGTAGGCAGCGGCTGATAGTGACCAGGCCTGCTGTGTACTATTCCTTTTCCACCAACTGCCGGCTATGCACGTGGTATGACAGGAGTTGGTGAGTAGGCAGCGACTAATAGTGACATACAGTACAGGAGCATGCTGTTCGCCATACTGTTGTCAATAAGCTGTCGTATCTTTAGTCAGATCTTTTGCCCATACCTCGTCAGGTACAGTACAGAAGATCTTCCCGTATCGTACGGACTGGCTTAGTTGGGCGGGAGTATTCCCCCTCACGCCTTTGTGCGGGATTGTTCCCGGCTTTGCTCATTCCTTCAGGTGACACTGAGTGATTGAGAGCTAAGTGCCTTGTGCGTGTAGCCTTGCTGCGCGGGTGGCCTTCCCTGATGGCTTGTATCCGCAGCTGCGGGAACATGCAGAGTCCTTCACCATTGGGAGGCATTTCCTGCGGGAACAGCTTGCGTACTGTGCGTAAGGACGTCACGTCTCTGAGCATGGTGGGTCCTGCGGATCCAGTTGGTTTCTGCGCAGACGTCCCTCTTCAAGGTGAGTCTTGCGGGTCCAACTGGGCTCTGCTGGACCTACCTCTTCATAGACTAACACGATATTCCCCATCCATATTGACACTGGTTGTTCGTGCACCGCCGTAGCCATCGTATTTATCTCACCATAAGACTGTCGAACCGTGTATGGCGATGGCGGCTGTAGATGGTGGCAAACCATCGTTGCCGACAACCATTTTAGGTCGTTTTTGGTGGCGGTGGTGGTCGTTGCCGAATTCCATCTTGGAAACCTAGGCGGCGGCCATGGTGGAGATAAGCTGTTGATTTTGGCATTCAAACCTTCTGTGGAATACTGAAATGTGCAACCAAATTTTGGTGGGTTAATGCAATCATACTCTCACTTTTAGATACGTTTCTCCACCGTTCCGACATCTGGTACCATCGCAGTCGTCTTAGAGCTCCGGTACCATCATCTTTAACCCCACCTACCCCACCTACTGGCTACTGTTGTCGGGTTTTCTTTCGAAACCCTAGGCGGCGGTAGTGTCGTCGTGGTGTGGCATTGGTGGCTTGGGACGGCTGGGTTCGATGGCAAGTTGGTGTCATTGTGTTGATTTTGTCTGCATGGCTCTGATTTGTCTGTTGTTGGCTTCCGGAAGTATGACTGGCCACTTTTGTGGCTCCGATTTCGCCTGCTACGACTCTAATTCTTATGTTGTCGGGTTCTATTTTCGGAACCCTAGGCGACCATGGTGATGTTGTGACTGTTGACAGGTTCCATTTTGAAACTGTAGGCGAAAACGATCGCGGAGCCAACCAAATTTTGGGAAGTGGCGGTGGTGTCGTATCAGCCACGAACCGGTTGTCTCATGTTGTTCCTTTTAATTGTCTGCCACAGTTTTGGTGTCAGTTGCTCTGATTTCGTCGATCATTAACGTAACTAGGTTTATTTGGGTGTAGTTTTTGTGATCGAACCATTGGCATTATCCGCTCAATCATTTGCTTTAATCGAATTGGGAAACCTTTAATGGTTTAATTACGTGACTGATTTTGTACTATTAGTGATACTGTTAATTTTGTTTGAAGGTTATATTCGTTGACCGATTTTTATTTGTTTCATATATGGACGTTTGCTCTGCAATTGTTTTAGTGGATACCTTTTCATGTTTCGCCTGTACTGGACATAGTGTTTACTCCAAATCTGAGCCACTTTGGCACGGCTCGGGTGTGGGGAAGTCTTCCATCATCGTCGACTGTTACCAATTTTGCCCTAGGCGGCGGTCGTGCGGTGTTGGTAGTGAGGAGAAGTGATGGCTGTTAAATCTATGGTTTTTGAGGCTTTGTTACTTTCATCTTTGTGCAAAGTAATTGATAGTGAATTGATTGACCCCTTCGCTTTCATCGAATCTAACCGTTGTGTTTCGACAATTCAGATTACAAGTTGGGTTTCTATATTATTGTTCAACTGTGATTGAATGAGAAATGAATATTTATTCCGCATGGTGTTGTTTTCAGAAATTACTTTCATAGGAAGGCTATTGGTTCATTATTTGCAACCTATCTTTCGAGGAAAGTTACAATATAGCTATTAGTTCATCATATTAGTGGCTCTAGAGGTTATGTACATTTGATGTATCATCACTTAAAAGTTTAGGCTGTGATGAATACACGTTATTTGACTAACAATCACGTTTAATCTTGGCTTGGCATATATGTAGGATGGCAGTTGGGTACTCCATATGCAACCTATCTGCAGCCATGTTTGTGTAGCCGTGTTGCTATGATGGTCATACAACTATGAGCCTTAAAACGGTATTTTAATCACTATCATTATATATTAATTAGCATGTTCTTAGTCCCTTATGCATATCTTCACATTCTCTACCTGTATAGACGCGTTTTGTCATCCGGCAGTATGTTGCTGTGTTGTAGGCCCATTTATATATTAATTAGCAAGTTCGTGGTCACTCTAAATCTGGTACTGTGCTACTCCTGCTGTTTTTTATGTGTGGTTTACAAGTACTTATAGCGTGTTAATGTTGCCACGCACGATTACGTATGATCGCAATTGGGTTTTTTTTTGTCCTTCTGTTGTCGTTTGTTATATGCAGATAGGTTACTTTCGGGTAATTGTTTCAGGTTTTTAGAAATCAAACTTTAGGTTGTAATGAATACACGTTGTTTGACTGGGTTTAAACTTGGCTTGGCATATACGTATGATGGCAATTGGGTATTCCATTTGCAACTTATATTGCAGCCATGTTTCGGTAACCGTGTTGCTATGATGCTCAAACGGGTCTGAACCTTAAATGGTCTTCTAATATATATATATTAGTTATCAGCATTATTGCATTCCACAAATTGTATATCTTTAAAAAAATACATTGAAGTTATGTAATCGAATTTAATTGTATGTGCTTTATCTCTCAACAGGTCTTGAAAAATTGCTTAAAAATGGGGATAGAATGCATATGCATTTTCATACTTATTTTAATATTTGTTTCATTTGCTTGGAAAATCAGCTTTTGGCTATGCATCCATATGCAGATATGGTAGAACCTTTTGGTTTATTTGTATATATTAATAATCATACACCATATGAACATTTTTTTTATTTAATCTCTTTTTTTATATTTGAAGGAATTTTCTCGGAGACTCTGCTCCAAATGTAATTGTTAATGATATAGCCCTCTGGAGAACATGATTAATCATCATATTATTAAAGGCTTTCAAGATCAGGAATGGTAGCCGCTGGCGAAGCTGGCACAAGAGGTTTCGCGAGAGCTTGAACCGGTTGCACGGTAGCCATTACATTAGAAGATCAAGTACATCTCAAAGGAAAGTATAATTAAGCATGCTGAAGATAGTACCAAACCAAGTATCAATGTTTGTGTCAGTTTTGCTTTCTGTTTGTGTTAGTTATTGTAATTAGTATAGATACAACGTGCTCATGTAATGGAAATGACAGTTTAGTAAGTGTTCACAGATAGTTAGGCTAAATATGGACATGTACCCTCCACCCGCTACCCACCACGCTGGTGTATTATCCTATATAACTACAATACCCCTCTATTTATAAACTGTATATTGAGTGTGTTCACCAAACAAAAAAGAGCATGCCCAGTTTACAAGGTGCTCCTAACTGCTGATTTTGTAAAACACTAATATTATAGCCTTGGATTATAGAAACTTGCTTTAAACAAAATACATTAATTTACAACTTACATGTTTCTACCTAGACGAATAACAAAGTCAACTTACATTTTAGCCTAGACAAAATAATAAACTCAACATAACTACTTCTTTAACACCATTTTTAAAAGGTTAGCATCCCCACTGCCTAGAAAACTAATATAGTCAACATAACTAATTCTTTAACAATATCTTTAAAAGGTTAACAACCCCGCCGCAACGCGACGGGGTCTAAAAACTAGTTTATGTTAGTTATGAAAGAGTTTAATTAACTATTGATGGAAACATTACAAGTATTTTGGTTTACGAATATCAATAGTTTAGATCTCAATGCTCCTACGATGAATTCGAATAACCTGATGTTATTTTCATTGTTACACATACGTAAGTTTGATGCGACATCAACATGGGGAGTAATAGACTAATAGTTTACGTAGGGGCGGATCTAACATGTAACGTACGGGTTCACGGGAACCCACTGAGTTTTGAAATTTATATAGAATATAGGTATAATTTATGATAGTGAACCCTTATATATTTTGAGAGTGAACCCACAAACAATCTAATACTCTGGCCTCGTGGTAAAACTCTTGCTTTCAAATCTGTGTAACCCGGGTTCGATTTTCTCTTGCTGCAGGTTTGTTTTATTTTTTTTCCTTCCAAGTTACTAACTTAGGGTTTTTACTCCACATCCCCATTTTTATTTTTTTTTCCTTCCGGGTTACTAACTTAGGGTTTTTACCCCACATCCCCATTTAACTCTTTTTACCACAGCCACATGACGTTCAAGACTCACAGTTCACACAAGTTGAAACCTCAAACTCTAACTGCCGGCCATTGCCACATACCGCCTCTCCTCCACCGCGAAGCCCTCAGCCCTCCTTCCCATCTCTCCTAGTTTCTATCTCTCTTCACTTCAGATTTCACAATAAGGTATATTATGATGTTTTGCTTCAATTATTATTGTTTATTTATTGAAATTACAATAAGAAAGAATGTTATATTTTTTATGACGATGTTTGTTTTTTGTTAATTTATCGTATTTATGTTATGTAATGAACTTTATCCAACCCGAATCGTTGAACCGACCCAAACCTTCGAATCGAACCAAAAATATTTATGGCCATCCATTTAAAAGTAGTGAACCCATTGAAAAAAAATCATGGATCCATCACTGAGTTTGCGGTTAAAAATACATACACATATGAAACAACTTGGCTTGAGGTTGTATTTACATATATGTAAACTTGTCATAATCATACTAAAAAAAATAGTCGACGAAGAACATGTATCGATTTCATACAATGTTTCACATATGTAACTCAAAAGTGTTGTATGCATGGAACGTCTCATAGTGTTACATATGTGTACCTTAAATTGAATTGAAATTTGACGATTACGTGTTATTTTATTTTTTTTTAAAGCTATTTGACGATTACATATATGCATCTTTTCTTCAAAAATGTTTTCCTTGTTTAGAAAGATTCGATCTAGTTTTAATTTAAATGCTTGATTATAATAACAATATCAAAGAAATGGAATTTTTTAGATCTACATATTCTAATAAAGTAAAATAATTGTGACACATGTCAGTTTGTGGTTAATCCTCACAATTTTTTTCCCTCCAAAACTAGGGTAAAGTTAAAATACAAAGGACAATAAAAATGAGAAGGGTGAGAAGAAATTCAGTTCATTGATTTTAAATTTGAATAACTGAGATTAATTTAATAAATAAAAATTGATGAAAATGACATGAAGGTAATAACCCACCTTTGTTGACTTTCTCTCTCCACATGCAAGGCACATGTCAATTCTACTATCATTTTAAAATGACCATAACTTTTTCATAAGACATTATTATTTTAAAAAAAAAATCACCATAATAATAAGCGTTTTTTATCTTTAATATGAGTATCATATTGTTATATAAAAATAAAAAAAATTAATGGGTTTTTTAAATTGTGTTTTTTTGTTGTTTATTGTGTCTTTTAGTTGAGTTTTTATATGAATTGTATTATAGAATTTGATCATTATATTTTTCGATTAGTACTCATATTAAAGACAAAAATTAAAACAAAGATTACGTCATTGTGTCGTTTTGTTCGTCATTAACTTTTAGTCATTGTGTAATACGTTCATTGTCTTTTATTCGGATTGACATATGACAAATTTTTAAATTTGAGAAAAATAGTATTGCGTTCATTGTGTATTACGTTCAAGTCATTATGTAATATGTTGTTTCCATTGTGTTTTACGTTTCAAGCCATTGTGTTATATATATTCACCATTGTGTCTTACGTTTTAGGTCATTGTGTTATACGTATTCACCATTGTGTCTTACGTTTTAAGTCATTGTGTTATACGTATTCACCATTGTGTTTTACGTTTCAAGTTATTGTGTAACATGTATTAATCATTGTTTTTTATGTATTAGATAATTTGTTGTTATTTTATCATTATTTTTACATATTATTATTACACAACGGTGTTATTAGTATTTAAAAAAACATAATGATGAATTGAAAGACACAATGACGAAAAAACACAATGACGAAAAAAGACAAAATGATAAGCGAAAAGACACAATGACGAAAAGAAGACACAATGATAAGTGAAAAGACACAATGGTGTGTGAAAAGACACAATGACGAAAAAAGACACAATCGTATGCGAAAAGACAAAATGACGTGATTTTTGTTTTAAATTTTATATAACAAAAATCATACTCATATTAAAAATAAAAAAACGCTTTTATTATGAAGAATTTTTTAAAATATATATATATATCATACGAAAACGTTATAAACGTTCTAAAATGATGGAGGTATTAACATTTGTATTGCATGTGGAGAGAGAAACTGTGTATAATTACCTCTATACCCTTTTTCTTTTGGTCCCCACTTGACACGTGCCAATTATTTATAGTTTCTCACACTTCTCATTTTTGTTACCTTTTGTAGAATAACTTGACCCTCAAAACTAATATATGTCATATATCAATAATTATTTACTTTCCTTTTACACTTCATTTATATTATCTCTATAACATGATTAAATTATTCATTTTTCTTTAAACTCTATGTATATTATGTATATACACTTTTATAAAAAAACATTTACATATTATACTTCTATACATTGATAGAATATATTTCACAACATACTTGGTGAAATCTAAAAATAAACAACAAACTGTGTTTGTTAAAATATTAAAAAGAATATAATTATAAATGTTATCTTTAACATATTATACTATGTTTATTGTTGAAGATTGTAAATAAAAAAATAAAAAATAAATCTAATATGTTTTCAATTTACAAAGTAATTTTTTTAATCATTAAATTATATATATATTCTTAAAAGTTTATCCATTTTTTAAAACTAAATCCATTTATCTATTATTTTTTTTGTACATTGTCATATAAATTTATAAATTATAAATATATGATTTAAATCTATCTATTTATTTTTTTTCTTTTAATTTAGTAAACAATACACATATGTGTTAAATTGTAAAGATAGTATATATCGATCACTTTCAAATATAATAAAATATGTGTTAAATTATAGGGATAGTATATACCAATCATTTTCAAATATAATAAAGTTTATCGTATTTAGTTTCTTTGGTTTTTTTTATCAAGGATTGCTTAGAGTTTTTTTGCGAAACTTAAATTTGATGTTACGGGTTAAAAGTTGGTAAATAGATCGTTTAGTACTAATAATTACATTTAGCTCAAATTTATTACTGGTAAAGGGGTAATTTGAATATTTTTAAGAATTTGATAGTGCAAATAGATTTATCGTCGAATTTGTTATGGGTTCAAAGTTTTGACTTGAACTTTAATTGTGATTGGGTTTCGAATTAATTTTTAAGGACATTTTTGGAAATAGTCAAAAGATTCGGGATTTTGCACATTGAGTATTTTCCCCATGGCTATTAAAATTTAAGTGAAAATGACAAACACTTTCGACATGCCACCTCTAGACCTATCAATGCTTCTAACTTTTATCAAATTAGAAACATTTGTGTCAGCATTGACTTTCCCTTGATTAGTGATCAGAATGTTTTATGTGAAACATGTTGTACAAAATAGTGAAACAAAACATTAACAAAATTGTACGGGTTGTAACATCCTACTTTCGGTTATATTAATAAAATAAAGTTCGTTTATTTTATAGCGGGTCGTTATCGGTTTAGTTGAATAGAATACGAGATGGACTTGTGTTGGGTAAATGGATATGGGTTATGGACTTGGGTTATGGAGGAATGAAGGAAAGACCATGGGCTTAAGCCCATGATCAAAAATATATATACCCTTAATCCTCCATTTAATTCATTTACACATATCCCTTACACCATCCAAAACACACACTTAAGATTCTCTCTCTAGTTCTCTCTCTCTCTAAACCGATATCAAGAAGGAAACCGAGAACCGACCCGAGGTAATGATAGTATTTTATTGTTTGAGCTTAAATCCGTTAGATATAATCATGAAACGACGAGTCGACACCGTTAAACCGTTTAAGTCATGAGATCCGGGTGGAATCTGGTATAAACCGAACCTAATATGAGCTTAGGGGTCAGCCTAGCTCAGATCTGGATCGAACGGGACGAAAAACGATGAAAAACGGTGTAAAACGGTGAAGATACGTTTTTCCAGTGAGTTTTCCGGCAATGGCGGCGCCGGAAAGGCGGCGCCGGAAAAACGTGTACGAGGTTGTCAGGGAATATTCTGACAAATCTGACCTAACCCTAGTTCGCTAAGGAATAACTAGCGAATTAGAGGTAATTCGCCAGCTGATTCGCTAAGGAAAGATTAACGAACTACCTGTAGTTAGTATCCAATTCGTTAAAGGAAAAGGGTAACAAATTACCCTTGATTCGTTATGAGCAGTTCGTTAAAGGAGATAACGAATTAGAAGGTCCAATTCGCTACTTGGACAGGTTCGCTACATGGACTGATTCGTTAAGAGTCCAGTTCGTTAAAAGTCCAATTCGTGTAAGTAACCAATTCGTTAAAGGTTCCAATTCGTTACAAGAACCTGTTCGTCATGGAAAGTCAGTTCGTTAAGGATAAGTAACGAATTAGAAGTTTAACAGAATGACAGAATTGTCCCTGGACTTAGAAAAGAATGATTTAATTACAAATAAGCCCTTGAACTTTTAAGTAGCATATTATTCAATGATTCAAAATGCTAATGGAAATTGTGTTAAGACAGTTAATGAAAATAATGACCTGGCAGCTTAACCCCAGCCAGGGGCTCTGCCCCTTGGACCCCGCTAGGGACTGCCGCCCCTAGAACCCCGCTGCCAGGGGCGCTGCCCCCGAACCCCCGTTCGTTGAGGGTAATAATTAAACTAGAAAGGCGATATGTGTAGTGATAGTTTACTGAAACGTATAATTATTATACAGTTAGTCGTGCACAGCTCAAGAAGGGAATAACCGTAAACGGTGAACGCAACCGCATTGAGGTGAGTTTCTAGCCCCACTTCCTTGTTATGTTTTCGGGGCTGTGTGCATACTCGATGTGATAGTTAATACACTTACCTTAATTGGTAAGTGTATGCCTTGCATGATGTATGTATGATGATTGCTTTACGGTGCGTGAACGATATTCGGATATTGCATGTACCGTCAGGTGGTAGCTAAAGACGTGATTGCTATGTATGATGTAAGATAAGATGCATGTATGAATATTTATGATGTATGCATAATGTACGTATGATAAGTTAATGGTACGTGAACGCTCTTCGGAGATTGCACGTATTGTCAGGAAAAATATTTAAGGACAGGTATAGTGTGAAGCTATGGAAGAAAGGGTACCAGACCCTAATAATATCCGAGGATGAAGGGTACCGGACCTAATAATATCCGAGGATGAAGGGTGACCGGACCCTAATAATATCCGAGGATGAAGGGTGACCGGACCCTAATAATATCCGAGGATGGAGGGTACCGGACCCTAAAAATATCCGAGGTATGTAGGCTGAAACGCCCTTTATAATGTATGGTTAGATATGAATGTGTATGGACGAATGCTGATCTTGATATGTTGTAATGCGTACCTTCGGGCACGTATATGTGTATGAAAAGTAAGTTATGTGATTAACTAGAACTCACTCAGCATAGCTGACTTTTAGTATGCACGCAGGCAAATAGGTTGAGGCAGCTCGCGTGACTGAAGACACATGGCATGGAAATCGAAGATACTGGCATCTCGAAGAAATGTTGTGATGTTTTAAAGACTATGTTTTGTTTTAATTGACTACGAATGTTTTATAAGACATGAATTGATGGTTATGTATAATGTTATGGTCGAAGTTTTATTATTCGGCGAAAGTTTTGGTTAACTCTGATATTTAGAACTACGTTTATGAGTAAATCCAACGTTAAAGTAGGGCTACCGGTAACGAAGCCTTACATGGGTTAACATATTTTTTTTTGTCAATTGCCAAAGTAGAGAAACCTTTCAAACTTACAAAAAAAAATTTCATAGTGTGGTAGTACATGAGCTCAAAAATATTATTATATGAGACGTATTTTCCGAAATTGGTTCGTAACCAAATTTCATTCAATTATACATATATGGCACTGAGAATAATTTTTCAATAGATGGAGTGTTCTTGGGTATGTTTTTGCAGGTGCAGTAGTTTTTTTTTATTAAGTTTAGTTTTTTTTGGAAAAAATCATTTTATGATATAAATAAAATCAAGTTATATATAATGATACAAGCATAGATGTAATACATTTTTCCATATACATTATGTATTGCCGTTCAAAAATAAATAAAAATATATACATTATGTATTATTTTATTTGTAACTTAATTATTTTGATTATTATGTATGCTACAGGGACTCTAAAGCTAGTTGTAATATAGTAGAGAATAGAGATGAGTGTGAATGTAACTAACATTTTTTTATCAGATTTATTCTTATACTGATATAAACTCCTTTAATTTTTGAATTAAATACCTAGTATATGCATATATTTTTTGTATTGTATGTTTATGTTTATTTTGCACATTCTTGAATTTGTAAATTCGGCGGATTCGGGTACCAAATAATGACGAAGAGTAGCTACTCAATTTATTTTTTATTTTATGTTTATGTTTAGTTAAACAAAGTTTTTTTATTGTAAATAGCTTTCGCAAGTGTTTGGATCGGTAACTTTGTCGGAATATGATTACGTACTTTGAATACCGATGATATAGAAGAGTAGGTTTAATCTTATATGTGACTTACGCTAATGTTTAGTAAATACTATATTTTGCGGATTCTATTTTCCGATGCATCACCAGGGGAAAACTTTATCATTAGTAGTAGTAGGTTAATTTGCTAATGTACACGTACAAAATTCCTGCATGATCACAGGGACAAACACTAACCCACTAGTTTTGTATAATTAGCTAATTTGTATAAATTAACATATCTAATTACTTATATTCTAATAAAGTAAAATAATGTAGACACATGTCAATTTGTGGTTAATCCTTACAATTATTTTCCCTCCAAAACTAATATATGTTATAGATCAATAATTATTCACTTTTCTTTTACACTATATTTGTATTATATTTATAACATAATTAAATTATTGATTTTTCTTTATACTCTATTTATATTATATATATACACTTTTATATAAATAAATATTTACATATTATACCACTATTCATTGTTAAAATACATGTCACAACATACTTGATGAAATCCAAAAATTAACAACAAATGTTAAATATTTAAAAGAATATAATTTTAAATGTTATTATTAACATATTACACTACGCGTTCGTTTCAAGGAATGAAATGAAATTGGAATTGGAATTTAAAGGAATTGGAATTGGAATTTAAACATTCCCATAAGAATGGAATTTGCTGGAATTGGAATCCCAATTCCATCTAACGTGTTTGGTTGGCCAATGAGTCAGAGGTAATCACTTTGATCCACTCTACTGACGACCCACAACGTTTTTGGACGATCCGGCCCGCTGGTGATCCGAACCGCTTCCACCCGACCCGGCCCGCATTCGTTTTTTTTGTTTCGTTATTTTTTCCAGTTTCATTTCGGTTCGTTTTTTTTTTGCTTCCGTTGGTTAGTTTATTGGGTGTTGTTCCGGCTCGGTTTCGATTTTTTTGGTTCGTTTAGGTTGGTTTTTCGTTTCCGTTTTCTTCGAGTTCTTTTTTTCTATTTTTGTTCAGTTTTTTGAGATTTCGGCCCGTTTCGGTTTTTTTGGTTCGTTTAAGTCGTTTTTTTCTATTTCTGTTTGGTTCAAGTTCTTTTTTTTTTTTGCGTATTTTGTTCAGTTTTTGCGTTTTGTGTTTGGTTCAAGTTCGTTTTTTTTGCTTATCTTGTTCAGTTTCTTGGGTTTCGGCTCGTTTCAGTTTATTTGGTTCGTTTATGTTGTTTTTTTTCGGTTTCTGTTTGGTTCAAGTTCGCTTTTTTTGCTTATTTTGTTCATTTTCTTGGGTTTCGGTCTGTTTTGGTTTTTTTGGTTCGTTTATGATGTTTTTTTTCGGTTTATGTTTGGCTCAAGTTCGTTTTTTGCTTATTTTATTTAGTTTTTTTTTGTTTCGGCCCGTTTCGGTTTTTTTGGTTCGTTTCCGTTCGGGTTTAATTTTTGGTTTTGTTTTTGTTTCTCTTTTTTTGTTTCATTTTATTCGGTTTACTCGGTTTGGTTTAACTTTTATTTTGGTTTGTTTTTTTTGTTCGGTTTATGTTTTTTTTATGTTTCGTTTTGGTTAGTTCGGTTTCGTTCCATTTCGGTTTCTATTCTTTGTTTCGTTTTGGTCCATGAAATGGCCGGGGCGTCGGCGGACTGGGTCGGGTTGAGCCGAACTGACCCTGGCGTCAAACCGAACACAAACTGACACGAGGCGCCGAACCGAATGCGAGCTGACCCGGGGCGTTGACCCAAACGCGACCCGGCCCGGAGCACTGAGCTGAAAGCGCTAAGACTCGGAGCGTCGACCTGAATGTGAACACACCCGAAATGTCGACTCGAACGTGACCAATTGAAGATTCCATCAAATTTACTTAAATCCCTTCACATGATGGAAGGATTTAGAATCCCTTTGTTTAAAGGAATTTGAGGGAATTGAATTCGAATTCCAATTCCTTGTCTACCGAACACACCAAAATGGAATTAAGATTTCAATTTCAACGAAACGAACACGCCATGTCATGGTATTTAAATTCCAATTCCTTTGATTTCCAACGAATTCTGTGAAACGAATACGCCCTATGTATATTGTTGAAGATTGTAAATAAAAAAAATACTAATATTCTTTCAATTTACAAATTAATTTTTTTAATCATTGAATCATAAACATATTCTTAAAAGTTGATCATGTTTTTATAAATAAATCCATTTATCTTTTGTTTTTTTGTACATTGTCATATAATTTTATGAATAATAAGTATATGATTTAAATTTATCTATTTATTTTTTCGATTAATTTAGTAAACTATACATATATGTGTTAAATTGTAAGGATAATATATAACAATTCTTTCAAATATAATAATAATAAAGTTTATCATATTTAGTTTCTTATGTTTTTTTTCAAGGATTGCTTTGGGTTTTTTGTGGAACTTAAGTTTGATTGTTACGGGTTAAAAGTTGGTTCATAGATCATTTGGTACAAATTAACTATATTTGGCTCAAATTTGTTACGGATAAAAAAGGGTAATCTGAATATTTTTAAAATTGGTTACGTGTTCAAAGTTTTGACTAGAAAATGCAAAACAAATGAAAGTTAGAATTTTAAATGTGATTGGATTTCGAATTTATTTTTAAGGACAATTTTGAAAATAGTCAAGATTCGGGATTTTGCACGTTGGATAATTTCCCTTAACTATTAAAAATATAAGAAAAAATGACAAACACTTCCGACATGCCACTTCCATGCTTCTAACTTTTATCAAATTAGAAAAAATTGTGTCAGCATTAACTTTTCCTTGAATAGTGATCAGAATGTTTTATGTGAAACATGACGTACAAAATTATGTTCAAGTGAAGCAAAACATTCACAAAATTGAACGGGTTAACATGTTATTTTTCTTCATCAATTAGCAAAGTCGAGAAACCCCTCAAAATTATCAAAAAAAAATTTATGATTTCGCTCAAAACTATTATTATATGAGAAATATTCTCCAAAATTGAGTCATAACTAAATTTCTTTCAATTATACATATATGATACTGAGAATAAATTTTTAATAGACGGAGTCTTCTTTAGTATGCTTTTGCACGTGCATTATTTTTTTATTAAGTTCATTTTTCTTTTTTCTTTTTGGAAAAAATCATTTTGTGATATAAATAAAATCAATTTATGTATAATGATACAAGCATCTATGTATGCACATTATGTATTGCTTTATTTGTAACTTAATTATTTGGATCATTTCGTGTGCTACACGGGCTTTATAGCTAGTATATATATACAACATGCAGATCCATTAATTTTTTTCAGGTGATGCACTACTTTTAGATGATTCAATTTAATGAAGTTGAATATAAGTATTTCGGGTCGGTTCATTAAATAATAAAAATACGATATAATAATAAAAAAGACACCATCATTCAAAATTAAAAAAAACACATAATATAAATACAATGGTCTTTACGAATTAAAAAAATACTTGTAGTTGTTCCCTATGATCTTTTGAAATAGTTACATAATATAAATACAATCGTTCGACCGATTGCCCTAACTACCGGTGTTAGGAGGCGCAGTGCCTGCGTAATCATGGCGGAGAGGGGAGAGGGGCAGACAACGACTTGTAATTCTATCTTTGTTTAAAAGTTTTAATTTATGAAACCCAAAAAAGTTGCATAAAAATAAAATAAACAAAATAGTGTAAAACTGATTTGAATATGTGACCTTCAATTAACCAAGTCAGAGACTTATCCACCAGAACAACAACTTATATTTTAATTAGGATGGTTACTTTTTAATTTATAAGGTGGTTCACTATATTATCTTAGTACTCTAATAAAAAAAACTACTATATTTTTTGCCACTTGTCAACCTCTCATCACTCATCACCTTTTTTAACTCATATTCACTAATTTAACTCATATTCACTAATATGATATTATTTCAAATCAACCCGCCCAACTAATAATATCCATATCCGTATATTATTCAACCCATTTGTTTCCCCTTCCAAATAAAAAACCCTACGCTGAAGACCCTCAATCAGGCGTCGCGACCCATTCGTTGCCAATTTGCCATTACTTCGCTGCCTTCTTCCTTATCTGATTAAACCTACTAGACCGTTCATCTCCATCGCTGCTGTCATTCGTCTCCGCCGTTACTTCAGTCCGTTCCATTGTGGTTTTCCGGTTAGGTAATTTTACACAACCCTGCTTTAGAACAATATATGTCGACCGTGAATCATGGGGCGGGGTTAAAAGAAGAGAAAGAGACCTTTGAATTTGATTTGGTGGTGTTATCTAAATCGTTCATCCCCACCGTATGTTTTTAATTAATATATTATCTTCACATATCTTTTTAATTAATATGTATATACTGTCCGTTCTAATGTTTTTGTCATCATGATATCATGTTTGTTAATAATAAAGTTATTTAATTATAACTATGATCACGACTGAGTATGTTGGTGAGTGGACATTTTATCCCTCCTCTATAGATATCAATTACAAGAATGTGCGACCATGTTCCTTTGCTACTTTGATATTGATTAGAAGAACGTGTGGCCATGTTCCTTTGCTGCTTATTATCAGGTAGCATCACAATTCCCTCCTCTATAGTAATTGATTCACTTAAACCAATATTGTTCAGTTATATGTATGTGTTCGTGCTCAACTAAAATTAGATGAAACAACACAAGTATGGCATGTTCATCTTTGTTTGGTTTAAATAAACGAACAAAATTCCAACATTAGTGCCACTCGCAAATGTATGATGAACAATTTTTAATCGATAGCAAGCACTGTTTTCTGGTAGATGAATACTTAAGTTCACTCCTGACATTCACAAGCACTGTGATGTATTTAACAAGTTTTGTGGTAGAAGAATAATTTCATTCATTTTTAAATGTTTGTAATTTGCTAAACATAAATTCATAATTTTCTAAACATAAATAAAAATAAGTTATTGATTTTCAGATCCCAACAACACTCTATATATACATCATCTTCAAATGGTAGATAAGTTACATGAATGAGCTACTCGATTTCTGATTTTCACTTCATAATGTCATCTTCAGCGTGGTGTTATTTTTAATGGATATATTTTGGTTTAGCTTAAAGTCCATTTGAAGAATAAAGATGCCATTTATCTTTAAGCTCAAGTCTGATAATGCCATGAAAAGCAGCTGACATTCACTAAACTTTTATCAAAATAAGTTGTTTTTTTAATTTGTTGTTTGATGTCGATGTATTTATATTTAAAACATGTACAAAATACCAAACATACCCATATCGTACATATACCTGTACTCGATTGTACCAGTACCAAAATTCAACAAAAATGAGTACCAAAACCCGTACCGAATATGCTAAATCGGTATGGGTACAAGTACGAGTACGTGTATTTGGGACAAAATGTTCATCCCTAGTCTACTCGAAGTGAAGGAACGAGACTCGCAAAATTTAAGAGTTACAATAATGTGTCACACGAGAAAGTCGCAGTCCAGTAAAAAAGATCGGGCCATCGGTCAAAACATATTTCGGGCCTCGTAAACTGGGTTACAGTACAGTCCGACCCGATAGAGTCAAATCCGATTGGCAACCGAATCATCCAAATCGAACCGTAAATGGAAGACCCTCGGCGTCGGAGAAACCGCAGGGATCCATGGCGGTCAATCGGTCGTAGCACAGTCTCCTTCGTCTGTGTTTGCTTCGCACACTTTGCTCTCTACTTATTATTATTATTATCTTCCTTCTTCCACTCCTTCAACATCATAACACTCCTGTTTCTCTCAGGTTCTCTATTCATATATTATACACGTCTCAGGTTTATCGATTTTGATTTTAACTTGTTTTGTTCAGTTATTGTGTTGTTAGGTTTGACGGTAATTGGGAGAAGATGTAAGAAGCTATTCGGACTGCGTGGTTCAGCTCCTGCGTTTGTGTTTACGAATATATTCTTCATTTGGTGTGTGTATGTAGTTGTAATTCAACAAGGTAACCTCTTGATTTCAGTTGCCTGCTATTATTATACACTCCTGAGTCCTGATGATGTTTGTGTTTGCCTTGCGTTATGCAAACACCACATTGGTTATCCATTGAGGCCTATACGAGTCGTATAGGACCAGAATTGAGTCAGTTTGAGAGTGTTGATATTTTAAATTCAAAATTGCCAAATTGGTATCTAAATTGGTTCTAGAGAATAGATGATAACATCAAATGAAAGGGTGGAATGGAAATTCCAAACCTATAAGTTGATAAGTTACCAAATCTCAACTTATTGAAACCCCCTTTTTTAGCCTTGTTGTTAAGGAGAAAAGTAAAAGTCCTTATGTGTTCCCAAACACTTTATAAACATAAAAAGAACTTCTTAAACATTCATAAGTCATAAGGAGGGAAAAATATGGAATCCCAAACACACCCTTAAACCTAAAAGTTCCTTTAAATTTATACTCTGAATCGATTAAGTATCAACATGTGGACTCTCATAATCAGACAGAAGAGAATTGAATAATCTAACTTTACTGAATTAGGAGATACTAAAAGTCACTTTTTTATGTAGGATATTGTCGAGTGTTACAAAATGTAGTTATATTATGATTTAGAGAACAATAATAATTGCATAAAACAAACCTAACATCAGTTCGCCCTTTTTATTGGGAAATATCTTTATTTCTTATGTTTTCTTTGTTTATTTGGCAACTAATAGGTTTCAATATGGTTACTTTTGTGTTTATTTCGCCTTCAATGCTAACAAAACAAACTAATCATTGTTTTACAAGCTACCTCATTGCTATTGGACATCATCTTCAATGTGGAGATCATTATTCAACTAATCGGCCTATACAGGTCTGTGTTAGAACTTTATTAATATTTGTTCTTATGAAGTAAGATTTGATTTGATAATTCTAATGAGAGTGTTCTTGGTGGCAGGATCATCTCAGGTGATCCTGGTTTTGTTAATTAAGACCCCATCTCCAACACGGAAACTTATCTAGAGGTTAGAAATTACAATCACTCAAAATATTCCCATTAAAGTTTAAGATCATGCATGATGATCTTTGTTTTTTGTGCAGGAATCTGAGCTTCCAACTTCAAACATTTATGAGGGATCCCCATTTGTTGAGGTCTCTATTATACTCCTTTGTCGCATTTATATTATTTTTGAGGTACTCAATGTTTAATGTTAAAACTTACAACAGAGTTCACTTTTACTCCAACGGGTAAGATATTGTAAGCACTGTCATGCATATGTTAAGGGATTTGACCACCATTGCCCTGCTTTTGGGAATTGCATAGGTAACAACTTTAAAAATGTTTGTTTCATTTGTCCCGATTTGTAACGTTAGGATCAATTTTAAATGATTAGATGTTACTGTTATCTTTTTTAGTGCAGGTCAGAATAATCATCTCCTTTTTATAATTCTTCTAGCTGGATTTGTAACAGCCGAGGCGTGTTACATTTTGGGTGCATCTCAAAGTAAGCTTCACGATGCCTTTCATAAATTTTCATTTTCATTTTCATCTTTGAAAGATTTGCAATACATCCATCTTACATTCTAGTCGTAACAACATCCCGGACACTTGATAGTGATGGACAGAAGGTTGGTTGGACCGTAACATTAGCTACTAGCACAATGTTGTTTTCTATTCTGCAAGTACTATGGCAGGTGCATACATGCTTAGAACCTCGCTTTTATATGTTTTGTTTATTAACTTTTTTTCATATCAGATACTTATATTCTGATTTTATTAGGTGGCGTTTCTGGCATGGCATATATACTGTGTGTGTTTTAATATCAGAACAGATGAATGGGTAAGTTCTTTTTATTCTAATTGATGTATTCTGGTTGTTGGTCATGTATATTTACTACATGGATTTATGTTTTTGCAGATGCACTGGAAGCAATATCCAGAGTTCCAGCATATCATGCATCCTCAGCTAGGTAATTGTGGATAATGTGCCACCATATATTTTTAATTGTGGTTTTGAATTTTGTAAACAATTTATTTGGCTACGATATCATAATGTATACCGCCTGTTATAAGTTCTTTATGAGACGGTTTACCGAATAACATAATGTTGACATCCAGGAGAAATAGGAACAACAACACGGTTTAGAAATCCCTATGACAAAGGAATATGGCTAAACTTGAAGGAGTTCATTGAAGCCAAAGGATAAGGTCATTTGCTTTAAGAATTAAAGTTATAGGTTTCTGTTTTAAAGAGCTAAGAGAATTTGTCTACATTTTTGTAATTAGTTGGTTTTATAAGGGTAGATTAAATAACTAGATGTGAAACAGTTTAATTGATTTATCTGTAAATATATTTGTAAATTTAGTTTGTTATGTGAAAACATATCTGGAGACAAAATTCAATCATCTATTCATTTTGAAAGTATTGAAGACATCCATAAAATGATGCAAGTATTAAGTTTTGTAATGTATATAAGAAAAACATAGGAATTACAGAGAAATGAAATTATGTATTAACACAGACAAAGGCTCTTAAACACCCGGAACTGGAAGTCCTCGGTTTGAGTCTCTGAATAAAAGAAATCTGCCTTTCAATTTTTTCTATTAAATCTTAACTGAATACATTTTATAGCATGGTTTATCAATAAAGGTTATTAAAATATATGTAATGTAAGTTTCAATAAAATCAGAGGGACCACCATATATCTAACATGGTCAATGTTTTCCCGGCAAGATTTCACAGGTGACAGGACTTAGGAATCAAACAGCACATCAAACAAACATTCACAAAGGTTCCTTTACACTTTTGGATGCTACTGTAAAAGGTTCATCAACTACCATTAGTTACATTCTCTTAACTTTGGTCAACTTCAACTCGATTCATATATTATATTTTATCATGTTGCATCTAAACCAAAACCACAAAACATTTATACTAAACCAAATCACAAGCATAATTTGTTAAAAAAATATATAAACTTTGATCTTCTAAACTAAGAAAACAAACTCTTGACTGTTTAAACACACATGCATCTACACATCAAACACTGTTATGAATAACAAATATATGTCAAGTTCATGGAAATGAACACAACATTTGAAGTTCTCAAAAGCATGGAGTTTTCAATCTTCTACCCTCTTTCTTTCGATTGGAATCCGAACCTGACCCGGGGCTTGATTGGGGTGGTGGTGCAATTCGCCCATCTACAAACAATGAATTCGGTAACTCCCCAAAAGGCTGAGAAAGGGCGAGCTCATCAGGTCCATAAATCATTGGACCATGTTGATCTCGCCTGTGATCGTGACCGGCTCTTCTTTCCACTTCAAGAAACCGCCCAAGTGGAACCGTGTTGTTTCTAGCTATATCAACATCAATGTTATCTCTTGGGCACAGACAAAACTTGAAACACCAAGTTTTTGATTTGGGGTTTGCTCTTCTGGTGTGTCCCAAAGTTATGGTTTCGGAGACGACTCTTCTTCTACTTCCTAAAGATCTTCTAGAAAGTTCTACAATGCTTGAAACACCCAAAAGGTTTCCTAGTGTGATGCTCTTGTCATGAAAGAAAGATCCTGTGGACTTTATAACCAATAATAATCTCAATATCAAAACTCACATGTTTAGACATAATTTTAGGTTGAAATTAACCTTAAAAAATAATTGTACTTTAGTATCACTTTTTTTGTTAGCCTTGTCTATATGTATCTAAATTCCAAAAGACCAGTTATACGATGACATGTGAAAGACATGTGCTTCTTACAGGGTCAAAAGTGTCATTTTAAATTGCACATAGATTCACTAGTCTCAAGTCA
The DNA here is from genome assembly GCF_021521415.1 of Bidens hawaiensis. NCBI lineage: Eukaryota > Viridiplantae > Streptophyta > Magnoliopsida > Asterales > Asteraceae > Bidens > Bidens hawaiensis. The sequence goes on from NW_027499399.1 coordinate 68,215, forward strand.
TAATTTGGTGTTGGCTTTGTATGTCTTTTATGTATGTCTTATGCCAAAAGAAGCCATGGCCGAATGAGACACAACTAGAAATGCTCAGCAATGAAATCGATTGCAGCGATCATTTGTTCTCTACGCATCCCGACTTGTATATAACATAAAGCTTGAGAATTTCTACTCTTCAAACATAAAGTAAAAGCTGATAGATTACTAGTTCGACAAAACTTTTGTGATTTAAAGATTCCCATTAATTTCTTATTCTTTTATTGTTGTGACTTGTAACTCAAGCTTTTTGTACATAGATACATTAAAGTAAAAGTGGTTTAATTTTCAAATTAACGTGTACACTAATTTACAAATTGAGTATATAAACTCGTTTGGTGATTACTGACGGAGTTCAATAAATGGACAAAAAGAAAAGATAAATTAAAAGTGTGGTTGGTAATCCTTAATGAGACTGAATGTTGGTGCATGTATGCAAGAGTGAACAACTTTTGGCTACCTTGTTAATTATTATTTGCAATTATAGTGTTTTTCTTGCATTGTTTTTGAAAATGTAGTAACTAATTACAATGAACATGAATTATATGAGGAAGTTTCAACCCCTTTATCACACGACTAGACGAGCCTTATGATCAAAGTTTCGTAAAGTTAAAGAAAAGAAAGCAATAAACACCAACAAACCTGTGTATCTAGATCCGAAGAAGCTGAGGTTAAAGTAGGTGAGCCACTGAGCAAAGTGTTGCATGAGATTGATCCTGAATAATCATGGCTTCTGGCTCTTACATTCAAAGGTTGTAGTCCCAAAGGCCATCCACCATTTTCCTGCATTCACCTCAAATGGATGAACAAAAACACCGACATAAAACCGCTAAGCAGTGGGAGATAATATACCTGTTGAGCCATGTGGAAGCTGAAAAAATGGATTTGATTGGATAGGTTAACTAGGTAGCCCTATAAGGTCAATCAAAGAGAAATGAAACTGTCATATCATATCAGTTAGAAGTGTTGTTTATCATTAAAAAGTAATATAATTTAGCAAATGGGATTAAAGAGTAAAGAGAAAGAGGCATGATATGATGGGGCCAAAAAAGAGTGGAGTGGAAATAGGAGAGGTCTCATTTGTATATCATTGCAGAACACCCTTTTCTCATTTGTTGTCTTGCTTTTATTCTCCTATATATGCTCTAATTTTAATAACTAGGAAAAAGAAGAGACAGAATAAGTGTGTCACCTGCTCTACTTTCTCTTGTATAACACAAATAATAGTAATAATAATAATAGGCCTAAAAACAAATACTTAAATTAATATATGCCTAAAGAGAGAACACAATTTCTTGATGTAACACTTATTATTTATAGCTTTGAAATGGTTAAGTTTGTTAATTCATGATCAAACGTTTTATTGATTTATGCGAATAAGTATAAAGATTATGTATTACTACATTAGATGTTGGAACTTGTAAGTTTAGGTAAGATGTGGTACATCAAATTAGGTTTGATATAATAGTTGGAACCAAAATATTGTATGGTGGGTAGGTGCTTCTCATGAGTTTGGTTCAAGTAAATGTAGTATCTTAATATATTGTGCATAAAATGTAACTCTTTTTTCCAGTAAGATTACTTTTTTGTTGTGATATATATAATTACATAGAATACTTTATCCCTTTAAAATGAAATTCTTTTACCATGTTTCTAACTAGCATGTCCAAGAATTTAACATCTCATAAACTTTATCATTTATCATCAAAAACAAAAAGTTAAAAAGGTATTAAAGGATATACAAACATACATACACACTCATACGCGCGAGCTCACATGCACATAGAGTGTTCAAGTTAGAATCAAGAAATATGTTGAGAATTAACATAACCGCAAAATCCACTTGTACATCGTACTTTGAATGTGATACCAAAGACGGTGTGTAGCCGTCACTCTCTCTCTCTCTCTCTCTATTATCTTCAATGCATAATAACCAATAATGTACAAATGTATTATACGGTTCTCCTAGTTTTTTAACATATTGTTGCCTCGGAAAAAAATGTGGCACTATACATACAAATAAATGTGTATGTATACACACACTTGAAAAGGGAATGCATGAATGGCCTTCATGATGATGTAGAAGGAAACATGAAGGATCCAATAAAGGAAGAAAAAGAAAAGACACCATTGTTTAGGTGTTTGCTGATTCATGGTTATGCGAAAAGATTGGTCGTGTACTACTATTTTAGACTAATAATAACATCACTGATCCGGTGGATTAATTGTTGATGTATGATTGTATGTTACATGAATGCTTTCTTTCATGATGATATTACTCAAAACAAGTGCTAGCTTTGCTTTAAGTCTAATTACTTAATTAGTATCCTATATATTATATATTCTAATTCATTTCATAAATAGAAACTCACTTATCATATTCACATTTTACCTTATCCTTAGTTTAAAGCTCTAAACTCATAAACCGACGAGAAATAGATTATTTGAAATTTAATGATTTTCTATTGAACGTGGTATTATTTTACATCAAAAAATAAAAAGGAAGAAAGAAATTATTTAACACATTTTTCCAATACCGATTGAAAGTCCATTGTTATATCCGAAGAATGATAGCTAGTGTTTCTTAATTCTATCAATTTTATTTATTTATTTATTTTCTAATTTGTTACAACTTTCCAACAAAAGTATAATACTATAGATAACACAAATAATTATATTGATAATGTTTTTAACGTAATTAATAAACATAATTGATAAATGTTTTTCGGTTAACTCCGTTAGAATATCTCAAGCTATTGGATCACGAATTATAGAGCTGATACCGGTCCCAATGGTTCCAGACACTATTGCTACTCGGTCTAAGATCACAATCAAGTGATTTCGACTATTATATATTTAATTATGAGTTTTATCTCATAATATTAACAGGTTGAGATAAGAAAGTGGGGTTAAATACACTTTAAATTCACTTTCTTAAATCCATTGTCTTTGGAAAGAGTTTAGTAGGCTTGTTAGCCTTCGGCTTTCACCGTTACCGGAGTACTAAATAATGGTATGCTCCTTTTCCTTCTTTTTTTTTTCAATTATATCATAACAAGTTTGAATGCACATTAACCACCTCCCCATCTCAAAGTTGTCATTTTGAGGGTCAAACTCTGCCTTGATCCTCCACCGGTATCCCTATAGAGTAGTCTAAGATGCTTTTTTAAGTTGCTGAAGAGTTAGCAACAATTTTCTAACGAAAAATAGTATTGTTACTATCTTGTTGCATTATTGATAACAAAATCAGGACTAGTTTTTTTTTCCTTTTGGAAACTCATCTAAAATTTGTTGAAATTACATGTCGTAAGAAATTTTTGTAGAAAAATAAGATGCTTTCTAGTAAGGAATGTAGCTTGTATAAGGGCTGCATCTCTTTTTTTGCTTAGTAGTGTAAATATACTTATTTTCGTCTGAAAATTTTTATATGTAATGTAAATTTACACGTTTTTGTCCAAAAATTTTTAGCCAGCTCCCCGTTTATGAAAATATTTTATACGTATTGAACCCCCTGCGTCTTCGTTTAAGCTTGGCTATTGTTTCTAGTAGTGTTTGTTAACATTTAAGTTTTAAAATGTTAATAATATATTAATATTGTAATGTAAGTGGCAATAAAAGTAGTGGGCAAGGTCCGATTGGTCAATGTTTCCCGGCAAGATTTCACAGGTGACTGGAATTAGGAATCAAACACCACATCAAACAAACACTTATATTATTTAAGCACTTTTGGATGCTACCGTAAAAGCTAGTTTCATCAACCACCATTAATCACTAACTCTTTCAACTTTGGTCAACTTCGTATGAGTCAGATATTTTATTCTTATCATACATATATCTTTGTACGAGGCTGTTTTTGTTTTTGAATCATGCTGTTTTAAACTTTTAATCAATATGAAGTAACTTTATTCTTCTCATATATGTCATAGGTAAACCAACGTGATATGCATTAGAATAAAACGATTAAGGGTACTTGCAAAAATATGAAATTTTCACAATTTCATCCCTCCTGTCTTCCCGCATACCAGACGGTAAACACTACCTAACACTTTAACAAATAATCAAAAATATTGTATTACCATTAGGCGAATGCCCAAATAATACATTTCACGGTTCCAATTCTGGTATGATTTATATTTTCATGCTATATTTAGTCATTTGTTCATCATAATCAAAACAAATAAATCAGCTAAGAAATTTGTGTGGGTTCATACGTTCCTTCATTTTGTACCTTTAAATGGTAATTTGATCTTTTATAATCAATGATTAGTTGGATTATCAACCGTCATAATAACGAGGCATGCTCGACTACTGGAAAACGGGTATATGGTAACTCATTACATTGTATAAATGTAATTACAGGATGCACTCTCATCTAGATATTATAACATGTAAATCGTAATGATTTAGTCTTAAAAACATGTGATAACTAGTAAAAGCAAATAACTTCATTAAATAAGTTTCATGTTCGAAGTTTACAAACAAGGATAAACCATTAGGATAACCAGATTTTATCGAATAGTACTAAGTAAATTAAAATTTAATAATCAGAATAGATAATTCAAGACACTTAAGAATGTTCACATTCATGCGAAAAAAGTATTTGTTTCTATAATAAAATAATAGTGGAATAAGAAATTTGTTTCTAATACAATGTCTAGAATAACATAAGGTAACACCTTTGATTTGATCATTTCTAATATGATACAGTGGTAAAAAGTTTGGGTTTTTCAATAGAGACCTAGGTTTAATCTTTACAAACAACACTTTGGAGGGGGTATTGGTAGCTCAATAAAGAAAAACTGAAATCTTTGTGATCTCCAGTTTGATCCGCGTCCAGCTTTTACCATCAGTGGGCCTTCGGATGGGTGGATTTTCCCTGTAACTAGAGATAAATTAGAGGCGTTTAAGAGCTCCGCACGGCTGGGTTGGGCCAGCGGACGATGGCCTTTTGCCATTAAGTCGTCCCGTACGAAATATCTAATCAATTCTCTGTTTGTTGGCCGTTAAAAAACACATTCTTTGATAATCATGCAAACCAATAAATGAATTTTACTCTAATATGTTGATTGCATGTTAATCGATTTAATTTCTATTTTTTTGGTGAAATATTTTAGCATAGATTTTAAACAACAATATATTGTTGATTTATTTAGTAGTTTAGGGATAACTTTATATTATCCGTCTCTTTCTTTAATGGCTAACACACGTACACGCTAGTGCTACTGTTGAATCTATAAAATTGTTCACTATGGGACTCATTTCTTCAAATCTTACAAGGAACACCATTATACATGATTTCTTTCTTTCATAGATTTATCATTAATGTATAAGACATTTAACAGTTTTAGTTATTGAACTTTTACCAATTATATATATTTATAGTGATTGTAATTTTAACTGTTTTAATTTTAAAATCTATAATATAAAAAGGGACCAAATTCTAACAATTCAGTTAGACCATGTGTAGTGATGGAGGACCCCCCCCCCCCCCCACCTTTTCCACCCTCTTTTCTCCATTGGCTGTAAATATCTTTGGCCCCACCTTCTCCTTCAAGAGTTTTGTACAAAAACACGAAGAGACCTTTTAAAACCCAAAACACCCCGAGAGGTGGTGTACCCGGGGTATGTTTGAGGCTTTTTCTCACACTACACTGTCCCACTACGTTTGGTCTTATAGATTTTGTATTTGTTTTAAAAATACCGATTCATCTTATTTATGTGTATGACACAACAATTAATATTTTTAGATATTTCCAATTCATAAATTTGTTTTATCTACTTCTTAAAATTAATTTGTCAAATTGGTTATATATTTGTCTAATTTAATTAGTAATTAAATTACAATAATTACTGGGCTTATTTATTAAAACAATTGGGTTGTGATTTAATGGGCTGACAAGGAAAGTGGATAAAGGGTTTGAACTTTGACCCAATCAGAGAATTCGTAGGCTAGGCCGCTAGGAGAACTGGGCCAGTGGGGATGACATAAATCTACATCTACATCTACATATATAATAAAAGAAAATAATCTGTCCACGTGTCACTCTAAAAACAGCCTATGGTTTATTTTTCCCGCTCATTCCCGTATGCCTGTTTTTTATGAACGGCCAACTAAGTAACGTCGAGTACCCCGTACGCGGCCCCCATTGTCTAAAGGTAGCCCGAGCCGGCCACTAGTCAGGACGGACGGAGCCCCTAGCGGTCCACCTGTTGAGGGATTCACCGGATAAAACCCGACCCCACGCCCGCCAAACGGAACGACAGCGAGGAGCCGGTAAAACCGGGTGAGATCAGGACTCGAACCCTGGCAAGCCAGGGTCATCCCTCATATCTCCCATATAAGTTGGTGGTAGTGAGGTTTGATCCCCCTACCTCTCACTTGTAAAGTGAGTGCTCTACCATTGAGCCACAACCAACTTATCCCGTATGCCTGTTTACGTGGATCTTTTTTACCCACCCACAAATTATTTTATGACCCGATATGTTGCTAACCCTAATTCTAATTATGTCTTCACAATGGTGATTCTTTGATAATTGTTTCTGCTAACCTCTGTCCTTTCCACTGTTTTCAGCAAGTAAGATCTCTGATAATCGTTTCACTCATATCCAATTACGTCGTTCTTAATGTTACAAATAGCTCCGTTAATGGCCATTCCTCTAATTTTTCGTCATATTTTATCGATGACCTAATAACGACAAATCCTCTCTAATCATACAAAATTAGGGGTTTTCAACGTTCGATAAGAGAAGTGTTGAAGGAATGCGATTAAGGTTGCAGAATGTGATTTGGGGTTCTTTAAGTACACTGGTCGAAAACGTCATATTTACAAAAAACATTGAAATAAAAATTTTCATGGCTCGACCTGATATTTATAAAAATCAATCGAATTTTAATGTCAAAATATAATTCAGTTGAACTAATAACATCTTTTTTCTTTTATTAATAGGAAAAGGGACATAAGCTAGGGCTGTTCCTTTGGAATTCAGCAATCACAACTTATTCACTGTTGCAGGTATGTAGAAATATTATGAGTTTTAATATGTTTTAAGAGGTAATGAAAATAAACAATAATTTTTATCAACTAAGATCATCAGGAATTTTTTTTATTGATCCCTTCAGCTAAGTTATGGATCGCACATAAGTTATATATATTTTTTTGCATTAGATAATTATGCTTTCAGTTCTACTTTTTTTTTGTTTGTGATTTAGCAATCACTTCATGGCATCTTAAGCTTTAGAAAAGAAGCATACATGTAGAAAGGTATATTTTATTTCATGGTCCAGTAACGTTTCTTATAATTATTTACAGTTGGAATGGAAACCGAAACAAACAATTCTAACTCTTGCTCAACGAACCGAATGATTTTCCGTAGTGGTAAGCATTTTATAATGTAGAAGGTATCCTTAAATTTTGTAATGTTATTGTCAGTTTGGTAAACTACACCAAAAGGTTGCACTAAATTCATTGGATTATAAATGGTATGCAGTTGTACTTGATAAGTACCTTTGCTCTTGCAAAAGCAACTTACTATGGTTACTTATCTCATGGGATATCTAAGAGGCAACTCCATAAGGTGAGAATAAGCCTTCTTATAGGTAGCTTTGCATTTCAATTAAACTATAAGTTTCTGCTTTTAAGTCATTTAAATTAGTTTACTTATCCAAATTGGTGGGCAAGAAAAGGAAAATGCAGCCATGATGGTGGAAGCGATTTTGATGATGAGCATCTTAATGAAAGTAGAAGCATGAGTGATATTTTGTGTTTCTATCAGTTGTTTTCCTGACATTATGACATGTAGGGTTCTTCTAATCACCTCAGACTATACCACGTTGGAAAAATAATATATGTATGATTTTTGACATTAACTCACATTCTTGAGAGTACTTGCAGCATATAATTTTCTTTGTGGAAATATGTTTTTGTTTTAACCAAATAACTCAACGGATCATTTTCAATATTTCTTGGAATAATCGATAACCTGATGCAGTTTTTAACTTTTTATGGGTGATTTTGATGATATGGACGGAAATTTTAATCTCATGAATTTTTTACGCGGTTTTGTTCACCTGTTTTGAGTAGTGTAATGAGATTAATATATATGCAGAAATTTAACACGCATATTTACTAAAGCTATTAGAGACAACTTGCATATAAATGTAGCATGATTGCTTAATTTTATTGGATCATCCGTGTAATACACGGGGTCTAAAACTAGTTATAATAATAATACGATAAAAGGGTTGAGGTTGAAGTTCGAACACACTAAGGAAAATAAACTAGTCAAGACAAAGTTCAAAGACGATAAAAGCATATGAAGGTATTCCAAATAAATGAAACATATAACTGGTCAGGGTAAAATGGTAAACCCACATCAAGAAAATATTTCATTAGCATAATATATATATGCATTTGCTAAATACTAATGACACCATTGGCCGAAAAATTAAGTTCTTTATGATGTCATTTGCTTTTCAAAGTAAAGTGATCACGCGTATTAATATATAAATAATTGATAAAATAGTGTATCCCCCGGATCAAATTGGTACATGGATACCAGTGTCACGTCTCATATGACAAACTCGTCCGGTCATGAGGGCGGGTCATCAAAAACTTTCTTACCTATACCTATATACAATAAACGTATCTTGAATATTGTACTAATTTTAGATAGCTTATGTCTGGTTAGTGTCTTTTTTGATATACATTAGTGGCGTGTCTTACTTAGAATGCGTAGGGTTGCATGCTTATACATTAACTTGAATTGAGATCTATGTAATTGTGGAAAACGATAACACATAAATAAAAGAAGAAGTGAAGCAGGGATGAAAATTTTATTATCTCAGAATGAAAAATTACTCATACAAGAAACAAGAAAACCATTTATATAGGCAACACATATCCGACGTTTATTTTATCTGCCATATATGTTACATGTTGTATAACATATACAATTGTATATGTGTTGCGCGGATATGTTTTATAAACTCAAACCCCCCCCCCCCCTTCAAGTTGGAGGTCGAGAAAACCCAAACTTGCAAAGAAGCTCATGAAAATGAGGCCATGGTAAGCTCTTTGTAAAATCGTCAGCAAGATGTAATCGTAAAGAACAATAACATGGAACTAAAAGAAGAAAAGAAGCAGAGAAGAAAACTTCATTATCTCATAATGAAAAATTACTCATACAAGAAAGAAGAAAACTATTTATATATGCAACACATATCCGGTGTATATGTGTTGGGCGAATATGTATTCCTTGCGATTATGTCTTATACGTTCACAATCTATAACTTCAAACACTATAACTTTAAGTATGTATGTTAACTTTTTGACTGATCCGCGAGAGGGAAGATCTACCCTGCGTCCTGCGAATGTTCTTGTGTATGGCTGGGCAGGGGGTAAGCATGCGTGTGTTGACCTCACTGGGGTGTCCCTGTTGGTGGGGTTGAGATACAGTGGCTTCGTACCGGGACAGGCGGTTTTGAGAGCGGAATCTAGGAAGGTTGCTAAGCATGAGACAACGTGTTTGGACAATCAACACGTGTTCATTCCATTTGCCTTTGACACTTTTGGATCCCTAGCTCCTGAGACGGTTCGCTTCTTGGAGCGGGCGCAGAAGGTGGTCCACAGTGACTCGCAGAGCCCGAGGAACCAAGGTTTTATATTTAGTAAAATAGGCTTTGAAATTCAAAAGGGGATAGCGGCACAACTTGTTGTTCGCTTACCCATTATTCAGATGTAGCTCGGTTTGTATTATATTTATTTAAATGTGTATTAGTGACTTTAAAAAAAATTATTTCAAATAAGTATTAGCCCGTTTGGTTAATTAATTCACCAAATCACCATTTTTGGTTAATTTTAATCAAAATGGTCAGTCTCTAACTTTCACTACTAGACTTTAATTACCGATTATATATGATGGGTAAAGTTAAAATACAAAGTATAACAAAAAATGAAAAGGATAAGAGCAAAATCTAATCCATTATTCTTAGATTTGGATGGTGGAGAGTAATTTAAGAATAAAAATTGATGAAAATGACATAAATGCAATAAACCCACTTATGATGACTTTTGCTCTTCACATACAAGGCACATGCCAATTTCTCAATCATTTTAAAAATTCTATAACTTTTTCATACGACAATTTTTTTTAGAAATTTTTTTTTACCATAATAAAAAGCGGTTTTTTATATTTAATATGAATATCATATTGTTATATAAAAATAAATAAAAAAATATAGTGTGTTTTTTTTATATTTTTGTTATTTGGTTGTCCATTGTGTGTTTTTAATTGACTTTCTATGCATTGTGTTATAAATTTTGGTCGCTGTGTTTTTTCAATTGGTACTCATATTAAAGATACAAATTAAAACAAAGATTACGTCATTGTGTATTTTTTGGTCGTCATTGTGTCTTTATGCTCAACATTTGTCTTTTATTTATCGTTGTGTTTTAATCATTGTGCTAAACATTCAATTAAGTTGAGAAAAATATTATTATGTTCATTGTGTATTACGTTTAAGTCATTGTGTAATATGTAGATTTCATTGTGTTTTACGTTTCAAGTCATTGTGTTATATGTATTTACCATTGTGTCTTACGCTTCAAGTCATTGTGTTATATGTATTCATTATTGTGTTTTTACGTTTCAGGTTATTGTGTAATATGTATTCATCATTATATTTTATGTATTAGATAATTTGTTGGTATTTTTCATTATATTTTACTTATTATTACAAAACGGTGTTATTAGTATTAAAAAAAACACAATGATCAGTTGAAAGACACAATGGCGAAAAAACACATTAACAAACAGAAAGACACAATGACAAGCAAAAAGACAAAAATGCCGTAATTTTTTTTATTTTTGTATAACAAAAATCATATTCATATTAAATATAAAAAACGCTTGTTATTAAGGTGAATTTTATTTAAAAAATATTATATGAAAAAAGTTACAGGCGTTTAAAAATGATGAGAAAAATTAACATGTGACTTGCATGTGGAGAGATAAAATGTATACTATTACTTTTATACTGTTTTTCTTTGATTCATACTTGACACAAGTCAATTAATTATGGCTTCTCACACTTTTTATTTTTATTAGCCTTTGTAGAATAATTACCATTTATATAGAACCCATTCAAAATTGTTTTAAAATGGATTTTAACTCATTTTAATAACAAGTAAAAGCTTACACTTTATTCAGAAACGACGTGGTGTGGTGGTAAATGTGCTATTAATGATTTATACAAGGGTTTTGTTTAAACACAATTCTATAATTACGTTGTATTTGCAAGAATTTGAACCAATAAACTTATATCTGTGAATGAGGACACCATATCACTAGATCATCATGTCGAAAGTTCACTAATATCCCTTTTAGTCTCATTGTTTCATATCATCTTTATACACATTTAGGAAATATATCAATATGATAAATTTGGTTTATGTTTATAACATTATTTTGCTATAAATAAAACATATTAAACAGAAAATTACGATTTGCATTTTTGAGTAAATTCGCCGGGCATCTTAAAACCCTGAAAACTAAATTGCGCTTGTTGTACCAATGTGTTTTTATAATGGTGACAAGAGCCCTTGGTTGGGCGTATTGAACCCCTGGTTTTAAGTTGACCATTTGGTTCAAGGGCACTTTAGTAATTAGATAAACAATAATTATTTCGTAGTTTTCTCTAGTAATAATATCTAATAATAATATATAATAGTAATAATAATAATAGAAATTTTCTCTAATAAGAAGAAGCAGCAGCAGATTATCATCATCATCATTATTTCACAACCTCCAAAACTCTCATCCCCCTCTGCCGCCATCGTCGTTGCCGTCCACTGGAAGACGAACTACACCACCGCCACCAGCTTCAAACTACCAACCCCGTCCTCCTCCACCACCAAACCCAAACACGAACAAACATCAATCAACATATCTATCATTCTCACCCAGATTTAAAATCTCTGACCACATGGGTTTTATACAAGAATTTAAAAAAAACACATAGATATAAAGGATTAGAAGCTACTGCTGAGGGCGACAGGGACATATTAGAAGCTACGGCGACGGGGAAAATGGAGTGGAGCTACGGGATGGCGACAGGGGAGTGGTGTGGCGACGGACGGGAGCGGCGGTTGTGGCGACGGGGGGCGGGGGTGCGACGACGGATTTGTGATGACGGCTGCGGTGACGTATTACGGGTGAAGAAGATGGGTAGTGGTGATGAAGATGAATGATGAAGATGAAGATGTGAGTAGTGGGTACGTTGATTTTCTGGCGGTTACCTCCGCCGAAATTATGTACGGTGGTGGTGATATAAGATTTATGGGTTTGTATAACATACCCACTTGGGTTTAAGTGGGTATGTTGATGATGTTAATTCATATATTTGTATAAGATATGTGTGTATTTGTATAAGATTTATATGTATTCTAGGTTTGGGTTAGGGTTCTTAGCCGGAAATTTTCTGGGTTTGCGTATGATGATGATGAAGATCTGGGTTTGTTGATGAAGGGTTTGAATATTGATGATAAAGATGAAGATGAAGATGAAGATGAAGATGAAGGGTATATTGGTCATTTCACCAATAATTACACTGCAGGGAGTATTCTGTGCCTGGCAGAGAAATATAAGGGTACAATACCCGAAATTTAGTTTTCAGGGGCTAATGGTGTCCCCGCCAATTTTATTCAGGGAGGCAAATTATAATTTTCTCCATATTAAATGTAAACAACTAAGAAACCTTATCCAATATTAACAAAGTTCCCCAAGCGTTTTAGTAGTGCCATTTGAAAGAAATTGTACATTTAATGATTTAATCTTTATTAGAGTTCCCTGGTATTAGAACCGCTCATTCTCTTCAAGTAGTTCTTTTTTCTTTTCTATATTTTATTTTATTTTCGGCCTCTCATCATACACAAATGTAAAATCAATATTCTGTATATGGCAGGGTGGGCCTTGTTTGCGAGAATGTTCCTCACCCAACATATGTTTTGGTCCTATATTGTCTTTCAAGTATAACCTCTTTTGTTATAATAACAATTAAAATTAATTTATTTGTTTATGGAGATATTATATGCCTCGATCCCTTTGTATCTTTTATAAAAAAATAACAATTCTTTGTATAAGAAATAAATTACCCAAGACCTTTCATTCAATGGCTTACACTTTAACCCTATGGGCTACTCCCATAATGGCACTTCAAAGCTAAGTATTTCGTTACAAGACGGGTTAAAGTCAATTATGATTAGCCTACCAAACAGTGACAAAACCGCATGATGAGTTGTTGAATCTAAACGGTTAAAAGTTCAGTCGTTACTGTAATAGCCAAGTCAAAATTAAGGTACTATTGAATACTCATAAATGCAACTTATTGTGTAAAATTTAATAAAATATGTATAACTTAATTTGAAAAGAATATTTTATAATGTTATTTTCTATGTAAATAGCAGTTGTAGTTTTGAACAATAGTAACCACTCCAATATGAAGATCAAAGGTATGTGATGTCATTAGGATTTGTCACATTCTCATCTCACCAACTCCATCTTCGCTTCTAAAAATATCACAAAGATACGAATTCAATATATCATATTTTTATTGATATATTTATTATTGAATACACATGACAGATCAATAAGCATAGAAGGTGATTTCGAATGATGGTTGTGTTTAATATTAAAACTAAACTTATCCATTGATAAATCCGTCAGCGAACAATGAATCGAACGAAATATAAAAAGATTAAATTTTTAAAGGTTGTCGGTGAAACTTCAATAAAAGTTCACTACAAGAAAAGTTACCCGATACAACGAAAATGGTGCCACCTAAAGTGACAACATGTCATCGCTACAGCCTTTAGCGACGCCATGTCGTCGCCATAGGTATCATCACCTAAGTGACACGTTATAGGTCCATTAGGTCGTCGCTAAAGGGGTGATAAAGCGACGAAAATCGGCGCTAAAGGTGATCTATGTCGACAACAAGTTTCGTTGTTATAGGGTACGTTAATCGTATGGCCGTATCAACACAACATTTTTGTAATGGTTTCTGATTTGCAATGTGAGCAAAATCATTTATTTTCTTTAAAGAATATGAATTAGATGTCTGGAAATAAGCAAACACTTTCTTACTTTCTTAGACTATATCTTAATGATGATTTATTTCATACAAATATGGCAAACTTAAACTAACTAATGTTTGGCAACTGATTTTATAAATTCAATATAACATGTATCATGTTTTAGAAGAAAATCCTTATCCTTGTATTAGTGATCCAGTTATTTTAGTCGCAAAGTCCATTTAGATTGTCGTTAAATATAAAAGCACACGCCAAGCTGTTGCTAATTAATGTCATAATTTGGTTCACTAAATTTGACCCGAATCCTTTTTGGTTGGTCCGTTTATATATCACCTTTTAGTTTAGGCCAGTCTGTTGGAATGGTGGTGACTAAACTTTTCATTTCATTATCTTTTTTTTTCTTTAAAAAAAACTCAATAATTAAAAAAAAAGCTTACCTTTTATTTTTCAAACACTTAAATAAAAAACTAAAAAATGTAGTGCTAGTGACGATCTTCAGTGATCGCTACATGATTTGCATTAACTATAGATTAAGGCTTTCATCAATTTAAGGATTGTCAGATCAAGACTCAAGAGTGAAATCGTTATTTTGGTTTCACGCAAGCAACGGACCATCATTGTGCTTTGGAGAAAAGATATGACACCATCTTCAAGATATTCAATTTTATGGTTTCCTTTTTTTCTTTTTTTGGAAATAGAAACTATTTTATGTTTTGGGTTCGAGGCTTATCGGTTTTTGGTTTTGATGATCCTTTATACTTGGTTAAGAATATAATGTTTGTAAGATTAAAGGTGCAACTACGAAGGACGTTGAAGATGCATAATCATATTTAGACTTTATGGAGCAAATAAAAGTATAAAACTATATATTTTTAGATCAAGATTGTTAAACCTGAAACTTTTAGACCTAATACATCTTTGGGCTATAGTACAAGGACGATATTTGTAGTTTACTCTAATTTTGATACCAACTTAAACCCAAACAAGATTGTTTAAGTGAAATCCTTTTGGACCAACTTTGGTTAAATTAGAACCTTTAGACGTAATCCATCATTTAGATATAACTGCAGGGATCAATTTGATAATTTTATTCATAATTTGGCACGTACTAAAATCCACACAAGAACCAACAAACATAAAAGTTTTATGTAGAATTTAAAACCCACTAGATGATATTGGGATTGCCGCCCGGTCATTTTTATACTCATGCAATTGTGTCACATTTGGGGAGGGATTCAGCGTCTTTATATACATTGTCTTTTTTTAACCATAAACCAATAAATTCCGATTATATAAGGCAATCAAATGGCAAAAAAACAACCTTGTACGTTCGTGATTGTAAATAATATTGAGTAGCCGAAATCTACCATCTATTTTTAGGGGGGAAACCACTCTTTAAAGACCCACTATAGTAAAACCCGAGTATGATCGGATTCATTATTTGAACTTGAGAGCTTACAGTCTCCAACCCAAATCTTCACTTTCCATACAATGTCAGTTGAGTTAAAGCTTGATCATTGGCCTATAAATATATTGTCAATTTATCATTCGAATACAACTGATATAATAAACGAAAAATAGTTATGTATATAAGGGTGAAATCCGATACAAATGAAATTAACTTACGAAACATACAAATAACTAAGATATTTATTATTAATCTATAGATTTTAACTATAATAATTTTATTCAACTAAAATGAAGTTTATTATTAATCTTGTTCAAAAATCATAAATAATAATTACTTTAATTATATGTTTCTGATCATGTTAATAAAACCAAAAAGTTACTCTACTTTTTTAGTTTGTCTTTATTGCAAGGTTAGTGTTACAAATTTCTTTTATATAAAAGAATATGTTCTCACAACTTCTGAAATGATCCAATATATATATATATATATATATATAAAACTTATTAATTACATATACATATCTTACACAGGATACATATATATATATATATAGATTACGAGCTATATATATTTAACTCGCAAACCACATATGTTTTTCACTTTATATATATATATATTTCTACAAAGATTAATAAATATATTAAGTTCTGAAAAAAAAAATATTATTTAAAAGCGGTTTCTTGAAGTATCTTTTAAGTCTACTCTTGATTTCTTCCCTATACACATATTTATGTGTGTATTATTTTGGGTCTCATATTTTTATAGGGACATAGTGAGGAAATCATTTATGTGTGAACAGTGGTGAAGCCTGGACGAAAACAGCGTCTTAAAGAGGTGAGGGTGGGGGGGGGGGGGGAGGGTTGTTACACAAAAACGGGTAAATTAATAATAAGTATACAAATTTTCAAACAGAATCTTATAAATTTACATTACTTAGCAAAAAATGGGGTGAGGGTGGGGGGCTTAATCTTTGCCCTTGTCTGTGAACCCAACTTAACCTATACATATATATACATAAACTAGCTTTTATCCCTCGTATTACGTTAGTTGTTTTATATTATTCGTTGCAAATATTTATATATATTTTGGATTTTAATTTTATTTATTGTAAGGAAGTGGTTGTTTAGTTCATTCAGATCTGAATGAGTCAGGTCTGAATGAACCTCTGTCCCATTCAGCAACAACAACAAGTCTGAATGATTCAGACATAATTTTAACCATTCAGATGTTTTTCTATTTGGAACCAAACAGTCTGAAGTCTGAATGAATCAGATGTTTACATCTGAATGGTTCCATTCAGATGTAAACAAACAGCCCCGAAGTTAATAATATAGTTAGGATTTGATAATGAAAGAGTTTCATAAATAAATGAGATGTTATAACACGGTTTAAAAGCTATACATGTTTCCATTCAGATGTAAACAAACAGCCCCGAAGTTAATAATATAGTTAGGATTTGATAATGAAAGAGTTTCATAAATAAATGAGATGTTATAACACGGTTTAAAAGCTATACATGTTTGGTGAGACCCATGACCCGCTTATTTTTTTTACTATAAAATTGTTTCATAATTATAAATAATATATATTTTTTAAAAAAATCAGATATTAATTTTTAGTATATCCCTATTTTATAAGATTTTCATATCAAATATTTGGTGAGATTAATTTTTAATTTAATGAGATGTTGTAACCCGTTTAAGGACTATCTAGGTTTGATAAGACCCATACCCGTGAATTCGGGTCAAATGCATGAGAAACCTTCATTTATAAATTATATAATCTGGTGGCTTAAAAGAATGCGAGTAGCAACCAGAAAACTTTTAAATGTTTTGTCTATATATTATAGATGAAATATTTAACTAAAGTAGTTAGTTTATAGTAAAATATAAGAAGGATTTTCTACAAAGTGTACTTTATTTTTATCTTTAAAAATATAGTGGTTAAGATAAAAATATGTATGTTGATTCTCTCCCTTAACGTCGATGATTTAGATTTGATTTTCAGGTCCACTTATTTAATTTAGGTGAAATTTTGTCTTTTTGGCGTGCCTTTCTATTTTTTAAATGCATATCAACCCGGTTTGCAAATCATATGTTTCTTCTACCTCTAAAAAACTAACCATGGAATATTGTTATTTCACTTTCTTGTGACTCGGATTTTAGTAAGTAAAACTCATTAATATTGCATCAAACATGTAGAGTTATCGAAATATACCTCAAGATTCGTTATAACAACGAACCAAATAGGTTAGTTGATGGACACATCGTTAAACTGGCTTGCTGTGTTGCAATATACTTTTGAATCTAAACGGATTATGACATCAAACATCGGAAAACGACTGCACAATTCTAAAGGGTTGGATGCATACTATATAGGTGCATAAAGACTCAGTTCAATTAGTGAAAAGTTGGGGGCATTGTTGTAAGTGTATGCGTAGTGGGGCGGCATTCCGGGAGAAGGGGCAAATTTTTGGAGGAACACCCTCCCCCCGGAATACGTGGTGTGTGTGGGGGGGGGGGGGGGTGGGGCAAGGATTTGTCGCTAGGATGTTATTTTGGAAAATATTATTATATTAGTATGTGATATATATATATATATATATATATATATAGAGAGAGAGAGAGAGAGAGAGAGAGAGAGAGAGAGTTAAGTTCAAAATATAACTCCAAAAACTGGGAACTCCTTTCCACCCCTTGATCAATTCCCCACATATTTATGGTGCACCCTCAATTACATACATCACGTTATTTGTGTAAGAGGAAAAAAACTTCTAAAAAAATTCAAAAAAACAATTAAAAAAAAATTATAGAACAAAAAAAAATAAAAAAAAATAAAAAAAACCAAAATCTTTATCTAGCATTCCCGGTCCAAAAAAAACCTTCAAAAAAATCAAAAAAATAATTAAAAAAACCGAAAACATTAAAAAAAAATATATATATATATATATATATATAATATATATATATATATATATATATATATCTAGCATCCCCGTTCCAAAAAAAAAAAGAAAAAGAAACTCAAACTTAGTTTGGCTTTCGGGTTTAGTTTAGCTTTTAGTGGGTTTAGGTTTTTTAGCTTCCAGGGGGGGGGGGGGGGTTACATGTAAAACGAAAAATCTAATTAACATTTTACATGTAAAACAACAGTTCATTAATATTTTACATGTAAAATAACACTTTTAAATAACATTTTACACAAAAAACAACAAATCTCATTAACATTTTACATGTAAAACAAAAGTTCTTTAAGATTTTGCATATAAAATTAACATTTACATGCAAAATAACACTTTTTATTAATATTTACACGTAAAACAACAAATCTTATTATCATTTTACATGTAAAATTAAAGTTCTTTAAAATTTTATATGTAAAAATTAATATCTTACATAAATAACAAAACTTGTCATTAACATTTTACACGTAAAACAACAAATCTTATTAATATTTCACAAGTAAAACAACAATTTTAAGATTTTACCTGTAAAATATTTATAAACTGTTGTTTTACATGTAAAATGTTAATGAGATTTGTTGTTTTACGTGTAAAATATTAATGAACCCCCCCCCCCCAAGCTAAAAAAACCTCCACCTGCTAAAAGCTAAACTAAACCCGAAAACTAAACTAAGTTTGAGCTCTTTTTTTTGAAACGGGGATGTTAGATTTTTTTTTTATATTTTTCGTATTTTTTAATTAATTTTTTGAAGGGTTTTCTTTTTTTTTTTTGGACCGGAGATGCTAGATAAACATTTTTATTTTTACTTTTTTTATATTTTCGTTTTTTTATTTCTATAATTTTTTTAATTATTTTTGAGGGGTTTTTTTTTCTACTACAAAATTAATGTGACGTAGGTGATTGAGGGTGCATCATAAGGATGCGAGGAATTGATCAATTGCTGGGAATGGAGTTCCCCAGTTCTCCATTTTTTTTGGAGTTCCCCAATGAACCCTCCCATATATATATATATATATATATATATGGGTGAGTTCATTGGGGGAATGTAGGTCCTATGGACGGATCAAACAACACACAACTAGTGTTTTTGGATAAATCTCAACACTAGCTAGCGAAAGTCATTAGTGAGGAACCAAGATCTCGGATCTTGTTTGGGTTTCTTATTACCCGATGTGGAAAGTTAAGAGAGAGAAGAGAGTTGTTGAGAAGATAAGATTTGCAAAAAGAGAGAAGCATACACTATTTGTAGTGCATGTTCTCATGCACCATTCTTTGTTATTAACGGCCCAATGTGCTTTGTTTACATGGCCTTGGGCCCAAACATATAAGGAATAAACCGACAAGCTAACTAAAATACAACATTAATAGAACGAGTAAATACAAAAGACTAATATACAAGCATGACTCTATAATCTCCCTATAGTCTTTAGTATTTTATCCGTTAGCTCTTTGTCTTTAGCCGGTCTCGTAGTTAAAGCCTTCGTCGTTTTCATATAGTTGATTGTCAACAAGGACATGTACAAACCTGTTGAACTTCTCAACTATTTGATCAGTATTGTCTCGATGAACATCTTCGACAGTTCCCAAAGGAGAGTTGTAGAGTTTCAACAAATCTTCCTTTCCAAGAGTAGACAATTCATGCTCGTCGAAGAAGCGGAGGTGATGCATCCATTCACAATGGATAACAACTTCTCCTATGTGTTTGTCAAACTCTCAGTAGATAAACTCATGGAAAATGTTTGGCTTTAAAGGTTCTCCATGATATATCGGCCTCCCATCTTTGTGGGTAGTATCGCCAGGCCTTTCTCTTATTTCCTTTAATAGAGTCACCGTCAGCTCAATGACGGTAAGAGTTACCCTTGTTGAGTTTGAAGTTAGGGTAGTCTTTCTTCCATTCCTTGGTCAGGAATCTCATGAACCATCCTTTCAGCTCCTTCTCATCTGCACCTGGACTAACAAATCTTCTAAAGTAGTTCATATCCAGCTCAGATAGGGTGTGCATATCCATGTAGCACATGTAGATCAAATCCCCATTGGCACGTCGAATAGCCCACGTCTTGCTCAATGGGTGCCAGTTGCAGTATAGAATAGGGGAGTCATCGTGGTACGGATAGAGTCGATCCCTAAGAGTTGCAACTTTGGTGATATAATGTCTTTTCTTCAATTTTCTTCTCAGTTGTTGAGAAGATTCTCCACCAATTGCTTGACCAGTTGTCGCCGTTTCTTGTTCTTGAGGTTGCTCTGTTTCATCAACACGAACCAGAGTGTATTGGTTCGGTGAGTAGTTGATGCGATCATCATCAACTTTGTTTTCCTCCACAGCTTCTTGAACTGATGGGTCGGTACATGCAAAATAATAAACACTAAAGACTGAGGCGATCTCAGCGCAACATCTGCCTCTCTAACTTTTCTGGCCTCATTTGGAGAGTCTTGCGGTTCACTCACCTTATTTTCACCAGAGGTTCCATCACCACCACTTTCATCATCACCATCACCGCTTTCATTACGTGGCTCATCAAAACTATCATGAGGATGATCATCCTCATCATCACCTTCTTGATCATCACCATCACCATTAGAGTCATCATCATCAAAATCGTCATCACTATGATCATCATCACCTTCATCACCATCACCTTGAGCTACGTGCTCATGAGCAGCAGAAGAAATCACTTGTGCAACCGTAGTAGCTACAACAAGTGAAAAATTCATGGCACTGACCTGACTGGTGCTTGCATCAGTAGTAGCAGCGACTTCTGAGCTCACTATGGTTCCAACGACCGTTACCGGTTCATCACCAATATTACCAACGCGGCTGCCACTTGCACCCTTCTTTGAGGATCTAAAGAGATTCCCATCTAGATTGCTCTGAGCTCCAACCCTTTTGGTGTCAGCAACAAGGTCAACAAGAGCAGTTCGTTTCTTGTGGGTTTGCTCTTTTCCTTGTTCTTCGCCTTACACCAATCCTCTAAAGGTTTCAATCAGACATTTCCTCAGGCTTTCCATTTCTTCATCATTCATCCTCATAACCTCAGTAGCAGCAAGATAACGGTTTTCGAGACCCTCGTTGATACGGTCTTGATCATTTGCTGACACTTCTTTGCTCTTCTATTTCTTTCTCTAATCGCTCAATCATAGATCTGAACTCCACATTCTCACCCATCAAAATGCCCACGCTCCTTGAAGAACTGGACTCACCTTCCGACAGAGTAACTCATGAACCAAGAGTCTCAAACTCAACCATGGCTCGATCAGCGATTGATTCTAACTCCGTCCTCAGATTTTGAGCAAAGTTGGAGGTAGGGATGGCAATGGTTCGGGTTTGGGTCGGGTTTAGGTATTCCCAAACCCATACCCGGTTATGAAAGTCCGTCCCAAACCCGTCGGGTTTTAATCGGGTAATTACCCGTCGGGTTTTGGGTTTTCCCATCGGGTTTCGGGTTTCTTTTAGGGTTTTGATAAAATACCCGTTGGGTATTCCCAACTCAAAACCCGCTAGGTGTCTACCGGGCTTTGACAAAATATAATTAATCGATTACAAAGATGGTTACCATAAAGATAAAATGTCACAAATAATTGACATAAACAAATTTTGACAAATAATATATTTGGAATATAGTATATATATATATAATAAGCTATATCGGGTACATCGGGTATATAATCGGGTAAATGGGTTTATGTTATCGGTCATCAGGTCGGGTAATAGGGTATATTAGATATCCCAAACTCGCGAAAAATTTCAAAATAAGTCCCAAACCCTAATGGGTCGATTTTTACCCGTCCCATTTATGTCAGGTTTTGGGTTTTCGAATCAGGTTCGGGTTTCATTGACATCCCTAGTTGGAGGAGGAAGGAAGATCAGCCTCAAGATGCGATACCCTTGATTGAAGCCTGACAATGTCATCATGATGTTCAGCATTCATCAGAGAGTTTTGATTAATCAGTTGTTGTTGTTGTTTGTCTACCCGCTTCTTCAAGTTTTCAATCCAGACCCTTTGACTCTCAATAATGGCTCGATTAATTTCTCTATCTTGCTCTGGTTGATCCACTCATGAAACAAGTGTGTCTCGTTGTTTCATAACATGCTCATTGACCGCCTGTTGCTCCTTTGCAAACTTGATAAACAAGTGTTCCCGCTTCACCCTATGCTCGTTTGATTCTTCTAGTGCTCTTATCCTATCGAGGACAGGATCCCGAAACACAAGAGAATAATTTTATTCACCACTTGACAATGTAGTGGCAGTTATGATTGGGATTTTGGTAGTTGATGGAGGTGTGATTGAAAGGTTGGTTGAGTGGTAGTTTGAGTAGGTATGGTTATGGTTTGGATATGTAGGGATGTGGTTATGGTTAAGGGTAAGCTAATGGGTTGGGTTGAGGTTGGTATGGTTTGTGATGTAGTTTGGGTGTGCATTAATGAGGTAAAGATAGAGGTCCAAAAGGATGTACCTTTATTCGGGGAGGTGAATTGATATGTGGGTGAGCTAAAGAGTGAGGCGGTCTTAGGAGGTGAAAAGTTTTTTGGTATGGGTTCAGTCTCGGCTTGGGTGGTGGATATGGGAAAGTATTCAAGAATGGATGGTATGAGTTCATCTAACCTAGATGGTGAGGTTTCAGGGGGTGTGACAGGTTCATCTATGAGAGTCCTAGAGGAGGTGGATTTGGCTTTGGTTTTGGTTTTGGTTTTGGATTTGGCTTTGGTCTTATGCACTTTAACTTGTTTTTTCCTTAAGTTTTTCTACAGTGCGGGCTAGGGTGGTTGGTGAAGCTAGGTGAGGGTCAGTTTGTGTGGTGGGTGGTGGTAGTGTGGTTGGCTGTGGCTGTGTCAACACTGTGGAAATCGAAGGAAAGATTACCTTCACCGAAGTTGGAATCTTTGAAGATGTAGACTTCTTGGAGTCTTTCACCCTTTTCAAACGTTTCATAGGGCGTTCGGCCCATCTTTTTCTTCCATGGGTTCTTTTGAAGATTCACCCGCAGAAGGCTTGCTGACAGTCTTCCTTTTCTCTTTATCATGAAGCCTTTTCGTCATATGCTCACTCTCAACATCAGTGTGAGGGTCACTTTCCTCACTCTCTGCAACATCATCACCACTTTGACCGTCGTCATCGTCATCATCATCTCCACCATCCCTTTCTTCTTCCTCTGTTTCCTCACTCTCAAGTTCGGTCTCAGCAAACTGACCGAACTTTGCACCGGGTTCCTAACCTTGGTACTTATACCCAATTCTCCCCACTGGCTCCAACATCGCCTTAAAGACAGTTTGTCTCACCATCTTAACCTGATAAGGTTTAGACGTCTCAACAACGTTTCCTTCAACATCAACTTCCCTTGGATACACTGGTCTTGGAACGTTCTTCAGAAGGTCATCCAGAATCAGTTGGACAAAACGGGGATATACTCCAGGTTTTCTTCGCGAGCACATTTGATTGCATTTTCTTGAAAAAAAGTCTTGAGAAGTTATACCTCGTTTTGTTTGTGAGACATGCCATAACTCTAAACCATTCAACCTTCAGTTTGTCGAACCCGCTCTTTTGTGTAGATAGACAATGAGCAACAATATGGAATAGGAACTTCCAGTAAGCGGGGAAATGTCTCTTCTCACAGGTTCCTGATATCCTTAACAAACTGCTCCAAATCCTTCTTTTCAAACTTATCAGATGAATGATCCGGGGCATCTCTAATCACCAATGCCCTTCTTATCACATCCTCCGTGATCGTCAGTATTTGGTTTGCTTCCTCGGTTGTGATTGAGCTCCCTTTCTTTGTTGTAGCATTCACCCAAAATTGTTCAACCCAAGAGTTATTTATCTCCGAGTTGGCGGAGATAACATATATCAACAGACATCCTTGTAGCCCCTTTGTCATGGATGTAAACACCTTGTGTTTTCTCTTTCTTGGAAGATCAAGAGGGAAAAACATGTTGTGTTGCTACAATAAGACATAAGATGTACATTAGACTTGATCATCGAGTTAAGATAAAAATATATATATTTACATACTAACTGTTCAATAAAATAAATTGATAAAAAATAAACTTAAATAGTAAGTTAGTGATTTAAGGTAATGCTTTACACAAAATTAAATGAAAAAAAATAAAGTATATAAAATAAATTTGAAAGTTTTTTTTAAATATGTTTTAAAGAAGGGTTGAAAAATTGCCAAGGGCAAACCATTCGAATCGAGTTGTATATAAACAGTTTTAGTTGATAGGATAAGCTGATGAAAAGCCTAAGTATCAACCATTTGAATCGAATGTAATCTAATCAAATCGAATACAAGAGTAATCGAATCCAATTAAAACTGAATCTAATCGAATCTAAGGATTCGATTCGAATCAAAACGAATTAGAGTGGATTAAGAGAGTATATATTTGATTTGAATTGGATTATGAACGGTTTAAATCCTTTAAGTCTATTTGAAAAATTATTTTGTGCAAGTGAGAACCATTCGAATTGATTTTGAAACGAATCGAATCGAATTTCAAGCCAACCATTCTATTTGAAAATTATCTTTCATGAGTTTGGAACTCGATTCGAATGGTTTTGAATTCGATTCGAACGCTTCATATTATATTCGATTCGTTTGTTTTGTCCTTAGAGAAATTCTGAGAGGTCCCATTCCAATCGAATCGAGTCCAAATTTGATTCGAATGGTTTGATATTCCAATTTGAATGGAATTTAAACTCGAATGAAACATCAATTTTAGTTCAAATCCATCTTTATTCTCCCTTTTCTGGGTTCATATAACCCCGGATTGAATTTATGGGCAGCTCAAACACTTCCTCAAACAGTTTACCGAGGTCAATTAGACTTAAACAGGTTCGGAAACGACATAGAAATAAAAAAACGATACAAACTCTTGTAAAAACTCAATTAAATCCACTCAAACACTTATCATAACAACGATTTCAAGTTCACAACATCCCTATGAGTAAACATTGACATAAATAGATCCTATGATTTTATGAACAGTCTGACAGACTGTTTGAAGAACAAAACAAGATGAAAAATCACCATGAGAGGTGTATTACTATGTGTGAGGGATTCATCTTGATGATTATCAAGAGATGATACCGAAGAACAAGCGGATTTGATGTTCAAAAACTAGGGTTTTTGAAGTTTGAAGGCGGTGGAGAAGAGATAAGGTAGAGAGAGAAAGTTGAGAGTGTTTAAAGGTTTGAGAGTGAATGAAATGTGTAACATCCTAAAATTTATAATGTTGAATAAAGAAAGTTATGTTAGTGGTTTCGCGTTTTTAATTATTAATATCGGGTAGGAGCGGATCAGGGACTTGGATTAATTGAGATGGGTTAAATGAGAATGGGATTCAAGGGATATAAATATCCCCTAAACCCAAAAATATCTTCATTTACATCTATTCCTTCACACTTCCAAAACACACACACACACACACACCCCATACACAAGCCGACCGGCGGCCGAGATCCGAGGAGAGAGAGAGAGGCCGAGAGCCGTAGAGAGAGAGACCAAGATCCGAGAGAGAATAGAGAGCGGTTGGTTGTGATTAAGCAAGGAAACAAGATCCAACAAGCTCAAAAAGGTAAGATTCTTAAACTTTTAAGTTTAAAGATCCAA
Source organism: Bidens hawaiensis (assembly GCF_021521415.1). NCBI lineage: Eukaryota > Viridiplantae > Streptophyta > Magnoliopsida > Asterales > Asteraceae > Bidens > Bidens hawaiensis. The sequence goes on from NW_027499399.1 coordinate 94,311, forward strand.
GCTTTTTAGTGTTAAGTGACCGGAAATGGTCGGGAAGCGTAGGGGGTGATATTGAACCATAGCGGGGGTGTTAAAATCGCTCGAAATGTTGGACAGAAACCAAACAGCAGGCTGTCTGGGCAACTTCGCCTTCATCTGGGCAACTTCGCCTTCAAGCGATGAACTTCGCCTGCAAGCTAAGTTCGCCTGATGAACTTCGCCTGCAAGCTAAGTTCGCCTGATGACAAGTTTGCCTGAGGTTTAAGTTCGCCTGATGATAAGTTCGCCTGAGGTTTAACTTCGCCTAAAGCTAAGTTCGCCTGAGGTTTAACTTCGCCTAAAGCTAAGTTCGCCTGAGGTTTAACTTCGCCTAAAGCTAAGTTCGCCTGAGGTTTAACTTCGCCTAAAGCTAAGTTCGCCTGAGGTTTAACTTCGCCTAAAGCCAAGTTCGTTTAGAAAATAAATTAAAAATCTAATGAAAAATGTGTTAAGACAGTTAATGGAAATAAAATTTTTCCAAGCTGACCTGGCAGCTCGACCCCAGCCAGGGGCTCTGCCCCTTGGACCCTGCTAGGGGCTGCCGCCCCTAGACCCCGCTGCCAGGGGCACTGCCCCCGGACCCCCGTTCGTTGTGGGTCATATAAAGATAGAGATACATTATGAGAAGTGATAGTTAATTGATATGTATACTTGTTATACAGTCAGCCACAACTGAAGAAAAGGATTACGATCAACGGAGAACGTAACCGTGTTCAGGTGAGTTTCTAGCCCCATTTATGTGTTATGTTTTCGGGGCTGTGTGCATACTCAACATGTTTGTTAATACACTTATCCTAAGAGATAAGTGTATGCCTTATGTGGATAATGTGAAATGTATGAATGATTGCTTGATGGTACGTGAACGATCTTCGGATATTGCACGTACTGTCAGGTTGTAACGCTATGTATAAGGTAAGTATGTTATGTATGTTTATGTGTATGAACATGATAGAGATAATAGAAGAAAGAAATGATAATGTATGGTTGTATGGTTACGAAAAGGGTACCGAGCCCTAATAATACTCGAGGTATGATGTATGGTTGTATGGTAACGAAGAGGGAATCGAACCCTACTAATATTCGAGAACTAGGGAACCGAACCCTACTAATATTCGAGGAAGAAGGGTACCGAGCCCTAATAATACTCGAGGAAAGAGGGTACCGAGCCCTAATAATACTCGAGGAAAGAGGGTACCGAGCCCTAATAATACTCGAGGAAAGAGGGTACCGAGCCCTAATAATACTCGAGGAAAGAGGGTACCGAGCCCTAATAATACTCGAGGAATGTAGGGCGTAATGCTCTTTATAACATAAGATATGAAAGTAAGTTAATACAAAAGAAAGTAAGAAAGTATGAAAGTAAGAAAGTATGAATGTAAGAAAGTATGAAAGTATGAAAGTATAAAAGTATGAATGAAAGAATATAATGTTATGTGAATGGTATGATTATGTGATTATCTAGAACTCACTCAGCGTAGCTGACTTTTAGTATGCACGCAGGTGAGTAGGATGAGGCAGCTCGCTTGAGGAGACACATGGCACTGAACAAGAATCTGGCATCTGAAGACTTATGATGTTTTAATTTAATGCTTTAATGTTGAAAGACAAAGGATGTTTTGAGACAAGTTATGAATTATGTAAAGTTTTATGAAAGTTTTATATTCCGCGTAAATGTTTTAATTAACTCTGATATTTAGAACTGTGTTTATGAGTAAATCCAACACGAAAGTAGGGCTACCGGTAACGGGGCCTTACAAAATTAAAGATATTTTGGTTGACCCTATTTATTGGGTCAGCCTATCTCGCGATAGGGTGAAAACATCTCGAGTTTTAAACGATTTTATACTCTCGACCTCGAACTCTGAAAATATTTACATATTTAAACTCGAAAAATATTTAACCACTGAATCCAAACACTATATATATATATATATATATATATATATATATATATAAAATTTTTGCCGGTCCGATACTTAACAACTTTTGCACAATGGACCTTATCATAGACCCATAGATTTTCTCAAATAAAAAATAAATCTAATTTTAAAAATAGAATTAGAAATAAAAACACGAATTAAAAATAAAAATAAAACAAAATAGAAATTAAAACATACTTAATAGATTAAGTTAAAAATTAGAACAAAACAAAATTTAAAAAATGAAGTAAAGATGAAATTAATATCTACCTATACTATATATAATGTATGAAAGAAGGACAAATTAAGACACCTTGATTTTAAGGGATTTACAAGTCAATCAACACATGGTACAACCTTTAATACATCTAAGATAAGGGCAAACTTGTCAACTAAAAAAGTCATATACGGTTATTACATAATAGTTAAAACATTGACCCCTTTACTTTGCTTAACTCTTGTAAATTTTAAAAATAGTTACAACTATGATCCTTGATCTTTCACTCTTATATTATTTTTATTTTCATTTTTAACTTAACTTCCCTCATGATTTTTAAACACTAATAACTTTTTCATACGCTAATATTTTTTTTAAAGAAATTACACCATAAAAACGAGCATGTTTTTCTCTTTAATTTGAGTATCATATTGTTATAGTTTGTTTCATTTAAATAAATAACATTTTACGTAGGGGCGTTTGCGGTCTGGTTACGATGATTTTTAAATTAAACCGCGAGTCAAACCGTTACTAACTGGTTTTTGTCGTCGAAAAAAGCGAAACGAACATTTGAAAATTGAAAACGACCGGCCAAAAGTTAATGAAAAAAGCCAATGGTGAAAGCAAACCAATGACCGGTTTGAACGTTTTTTCGGTTTCAAATCGAATAACGAACACCCATAAACTTGTTACATGATTACAAATGTATGCATTCCCGCTGCATCGCGCGGGCACCCGTCTAGTTATATTTAATATACTAATTATAATATTAAGAGTTTACACATTTTTTGGTAAGAAAGATCACAACATGAAATAACATTATCCGTTAACGTCCTAGATCGCACTTCTATTTCAATATTATAATGCGATGAACCCAAAGTAAAGCGTAGATATAATTTGTCCGCTTTAAGCTTAACAAATATTTAGATGTCAGTTGGATACATTACGGAATATATTAAGCACACTACTTATGTGGTACCCATTTAATCTGACAAATCACAAACTCCATCATACCTCGGATATAGTTTGTGTTTACCATATCACACCGAATTGACTCCGACCCCCAAATGATTGATCAAAACATTTTAAGCTTATTTAAGCTTTTTGCAAACTTTTTCAGACAATAAAGGTTGAACCATATACTTACTTGCCAAACGGACTTACATGCCTTCACATAAAGTGTTTAGGACTTACTTATTTGCCCCCACATTACGTGGTTCTAATATATAACCCTTTTGTTTTTTAATCATCAACATTTTTGTGTTGAATTTAAAATTTTTAAGCACTTTGCAATTTTTCTCCTTTATCATCTCGATTTTTTTTAATATTTGTATTTAAAGAAAGAACAATTTTTTTTGGTGATCAATCACTAACGGGCTCATGTATGATTGAATAATAACATTTTTACCTTCATCGATATGACTTATATTGGAGTCGGCAACCGCCTCATGAGTGTGTAACTAGTAGTATAGGAGGGAATTTAAGTTTATATCACCATGACATTTACTCGTTTGTCAAGCCTATCTACACATCAAACGATGATCTTGTTGGATTTTGATCTACTATTTTCATGTGCTATTATTATGCCAAGAACCTAAAGTCAGTTGTAGATATAATTTGTCCACTTTAAACTTAACAAATATTTAGATGTCAATTGGACACGTTAAAGTATATATCAAGCACAATACTTATGTGGTCCCCATTTAATCCGACAAATTACAAAATCCACAATACCTCGGGTATAGTTCGTGTTTACCAAATAACCCCGAATTTACTCCGACCCCCTAATGATTGATCAAAACATTTTAAACTTTTTTAAACATTTTGTAAACTTTTTCAAGCAATAAAGGTCGAACAATGGACTTACTTGCCTAACGGACTTACAAGCCTTCACATAAAGTGTTTAGGACTTGCTTGTTTGCCCCACATTACGTGGTTATAATATATACCCCTTTTGTTTGTTAATCATCAACATTTTGTGTTGAATTTAAAATTTTTCAACACTTAAATTTTTCTGCTTTAGCATTTCGATTTTTAAAATGTTTGTATTTAAATCAAGAACAATTTTACTGGTGATCAATCACTAACGGGCTCGTGTATAACTGACTAATAACATTTTTAACTTTGTCGATATGACTTATATTGGAGTTGGCAACCGCCTCATGAGTATGTAACCACTAGTATAGGAGGGAATTTAAGTTTATATCACTATGACATTTACTCGTTTGTCAAGCCTATTTACACATCAAACGATGATCTTGTTGGCTTTTGATCTACTATTTTCATGTGCTAGGAACATTAAAAACAATTTCTTTTCGTTTTTCAAAAGGTCGGATCGATTTCTCAAAATTTTATACTTTTTATAATATCCAACTCCCTCTAAACAAGAACTCCTTTAAACGAGAAAAATTCTTTTTGAAACATTTTCTGAATATAATATAATAAAGATAAAATATAGAATATTTTAGGCAAAGTCAAGTGACTTAATTTTCTTAAACTTAAAAATGAATTTTTTTTTTTGAGTTAAACATAACTTATTTTCTCCCTCTAATATTGTGACATATTTTAATATATTTACAATTTTAAACACACAAAAAGATAAATAAACTTTAATCAAAAGAAATCATGTACACTGACTCAACAAGAAACAAAAATCGGGCACGATCAAAGGTTTTAGTGAAAATGTCGGCAAAGTTGTAATTATGTAGACGCTTTCAATACAGACAAGTTTATGGTCATAACAATCACAAATGAAATGCATTCGGATGTCAATAGGTTTTGTCTTGGAGTGTTGGACCAGGTTTTTAACAATACAAATTGTTGCTTTGTTATCACACTTGATAGGGGTGTTAAAGAAATTTAAACCGTAATCCAGCAGCCGAAGCTGGATCCATATCACTTATGAACAGCAGGCAGATGCGGCAATGTATTCTGCTTCAGCGGTGGAGGTGGATATGGTGATCTGCTTCTTGCATTGCCAAGATATTAACCAGTCTCCCAGGAATTGACATCCTTCGGATGTTGACTTTATGTCAAGGTTGCATCCCCCATAATCAATGTCGGTGTAAGAATGCAGTACTAAAGGGGAGTCTTTGTGGTACCAAAGACCTAAGCGAGACTTTCCCTTTAGATAACGAAAGATACTCCTTACAGCGGTTAAGTGAGATTCTTTTGGATCACACTGATATCTTGCACACAGACAGATAGGAAACATAATGTTCGGTCTAGTAGCAGTGAGATACATTTGGGAGCCAATCATAGACCAATAAAGGTGTTTGTCAACTAATTTTACCGATGGATCTGGAGCTAGCACTGGTCGGGTAGCAATCAGAGTGAGGAAGGAATTGGAGTCCTTGAATCTAAACTTCTGAACAATTTCACGAACGTACTTCTCTTGATGTATCTAAATACCGTCCGACTTATGTTCAATTTGAAGTCCTAAGAAGAAAGTCATTTCCCCCAATAAACTCATCTTAAACCAACTTTGCATGACCCTGGCGAACTCTCTATAAAGTTTATCACATGTCGATCCAAAGATAATGTCATCAATATACACTTGGACTAGAATCTGATCGCCCTTTACTTTCTTGATAAAGAGTGCTTGATTAATTACACCTCTTCTATAACCGTTCTTCAAAAGATGTTATGCTAATGTTGCATATCAAGCACGAGTTGCTTGATGCATGCCATAGAGAGCTTTATCAAAGTGGTAAACGTGTTTTGGACATTCTGGATATTCAAAACCTGGCGGTTACTTGATGTAGATCTCTTATTTCACTTTACCATACAAAAAGGCAGTCTTCACATCCATCTGATACACTTTGAAGTTCATGTATGAAGCGTAGGCGAGAAACAGACGAATTGATGCGAGCCTATCAACGGGAGCATAGACTTCATCTTAATCAAGAACTTCACGCTGAAAGAAACCTTGTACTGCCAGCCGTGCTTTATTTCTTATAATGACCCCTTTATCATCCTTTTTTGTTTCTGAACACCCGTCTTGTACCAATCGGTTTCTTGTTCTCCGGTTGTTTAACCAGCCTCCACACATTGAGCTTCTTAAATTGTAACAGCTAATCTTGCATTGCCTCAACCCAGGAGTTTTTCTTCAGAGTTACCTTGTAGTCCTTCAGTTCAACCTGTGAAATAAATCAAGAAAAAAGACATCGGTTAATGGTACCATATTTACTCCTTTTTGGATACCGGCTGAGAGAGAGCCAATGATGTTTTCAGTGGGATATGACCAATGAATGGGTAGCTGGGGAATGTCATCCACTTAGGTGACTATTTTCGCTTGAAGATCAACTATTGGGTTCTCAACAGGATGGAAGATGCGAGGAGCATTGATTAGAACATTTGTGGTTGTCTGAACAATGTTAGGTTGAACAACCACATGTTCTTGTACAATGTGACCATCCCAGAGTTCTTATCAAATAGAAGAACAACTGCAGGAACCGGAATGGATGCATTGTTGTTAGATTCACCAGCAACAGGTTCTTCAGCAACAACAGCTTGTACAATTTCATTTGAAGAGGGAGGTGTAAGAACTGACTCTACCACACTTGGTGCTTCTTGAACGGTTTTTGTGGGTTCAGTCTGAACATGTTCCTCATCGCCAGCTGACAGATACGAGTCATCTGAATCAGAATCAGATGCATCTTTAACGGCTACCAGATCGGTTGAATCAGCGGATTGATGAGCAGGGTTATTGACACCAGGATTATTGACAGCCAGAGGAGGGACGGCTGGCGGTACATATCTGTTGGAAGGGCCATCAAAAATATTGACATTAGACATGTTGTTGACAAGTGTTTGCATCGGCAGTGGTTCATGCAAAGAAGATGGAACTTGAGTACTGGTTGAAGGTGGGATAGACACGCAATAAAACTGAGTGAACAAGAAGTCATGGTCAAACAACCAATTGGGTACCGTGCGAGCATCAGTAGAGTTAAGCGCTTGCCATTCAACGTTGAAGGATTCTACAATCACCTTAGTATTGTTGTTGTAGACACGATAAGCAGTTTTGTTGGGAGAATATCCAACAAAGTAACATTCATCGGCCTTTTAAGCAAACTTTGGAACTGGATGAGTACATGTATGGAGCAAAGTGAATGGACAGCCAAATGTCTTTAAGTAGTTGACCTGAAACTTAATCTTGTAGTAGACTTCAAAATGAGTCTTCTTCAAGCGCTTGTTGATGATTACTCGGTTTTGTAGGAAGCATGAAACATTAATGGCTTCACCCCAGAAGAATAATGGAAGTTTAGAGTCTGACAACATAGTTCATGCAGCTTCGATTAGTGTTTGATTTAGACGTTCAACAACTCAATTTTGTTGGCGAGTCTATGGAGCACTGAATTTGCGATCTATTCCATTTGAATGACATAATTCATCCACAAACCTGTTGCAAAACTCAGTCGTGTTGTCGCTTCTAATACATTTCACCTTTTTGTTAGTCTACCTATCCACAAGAGTAATGAATTTAATAAAAAAAACTGAGCGGTTTCATCCTTGTGCCCTAAAAGGAATGCCCAACTGAAACGAGAGAAATCATCAGTAATCACAAGAGAATGGGGTTTTCGGCCGATTGCCAATGGATAGATAGGACCAAATAGATCCATATGTAACAGTTGAATAATGGAATCTGTGGTATTGACAATCTTGGGCCTGTGAGGGAGCTTGTGTTGCTTGCATTTAGAGCAAGAAAGACATTTTTCAATGCAAGAGAAAGTTTTGACAAAAAATCCCCTCACATGCTCACCTTTGACCAATTTTTTTAAATTCTTAAAAATAACATGACCAAGACATCTATGCCATATAGATGAGTCATTCTACGAGGCCTTAGATATTAAACATGAAGCGGTCTTACGCGAGTAAGAGCTATTCATGTCCAATATATAAGAATCATTATGCCTTGGAGTACGCATAAAATCCAATTCCTCGTGGACTTTGAAACCTTGTATTAAGATCAAACATTCATTTTCTATGAATAGAGTGGAGTACTGTCGATCACAAATTTGTGAGACACATATCATATTGTGGTTCAGTTTCTCCACCAGATTGACATCATCAAATGCCAGTATTCCGTTTGACACTCTTTCTCTCTTTGTGATATTTCTTTTCATGTCACCAGCAAATGAAACGTGTCCACTATCAAACGATTGAACGTCAAACAGTAAGGATTCATCTCCAGTCATGTGTCGGGTGCAGCCATTGTCAAAGTACCAACTACTATTGATAGACCTTCTTGACTAACCCTACACGCATTAGAAATTAGTTAGACATGGGTTCTTGAGACTTAGTTGTCTCGGGAAAGTCAACCACAAAGTTGCCAAATTTTATTTTATTTTTTGAAATTACGAAGTGTTGGGGTGTATCAGAATCAGAAGAACAACCTTAAGGAACCCATGCAAATGCATGTTTCCTGTTTATAAAAGACCATTTGGAACGTCTTCTTCTAGGTTTTAAAACAAAATCCTCAGATCTTTCAATCTTTGGACTTCTTTTCACATTTCTTTTTGGTGGGTTCTTTGACTTTACAGTTTTTGAACCCTTTTTAGATCTTTTCTTCTTGGTTATCCAAAAAGGTTTTCTGGCTTTCAAATTATATATGGATCTCACATCCATTTCACTGGAAGAACTATCTGATCGATCAATCCTTGTTGTTGGTCTTGGTATAGGTTTAGAACGGAACTTATTAAACTGATTGTTCATTTCCTTTTGTTGCTTATGTCAGTTCTTGAAGTGTTTTGCAAGGTGAGATGAGTTACCACAAACAAAACAACACTTTCTTCGAGAGTCCATATAGAACTCATCAAAACTATTATATAAATGATGTAGTGAGAAAGGTGATGCTTGGAAAGGAACACGGAAGTTATCTGATTTGTAGCCTCTATCATCAAAAACATTTGAATAATATGAATTAACATACTCTTGTTGGTGATAACCATAATATTTATTATCAAAATGATTGTATAATTGAGGATGTTTGTAATGATTAGAGGATTAAAATAACGAGTTTTTGTGAGGTGGAATATATTTCGTTGAAGTACTAGCCTTTTCACTCTCAAAACTTTTCCTTTAATACAAACCTCCTCAATGAAAGTTATGTTTGTCTCATCAACCACATTTGCATTCACATTCCTTTTAATGAAAGTTTCATCATAAACAATCTCACAATCATTATCAGAAACAAAACTGTCATTTTCTTTCAAATCATTTTGTGAAGTACCAACATCAACACTCTCACACGTTACATGATCATTCAAATAGTTTTTCAAAGTATTATTATTACAGACCGAGTTATCAAATTATTGTTTTAGATTCACATTGGAATCGAAAAGTGAGTTGAAAACTCTTTTCTCTCCATAACCCATGTCCCTTTCCACACATTTACTCTCTTCTACACGACCCGCTGAAGAAGATAAACTACCATTAGAACCAACTGATGAAGGAATGGGATCAACAATTTTGGAGATAAGAGGAATAAATGTCTGTTGTTTTAGCGCATGACCAATAACATAGACCATCTCATCCTCAGGTGGGGTATTAAAACCAATGTGAGGTAGGCTAGTATAGTTCTCCTTAAAAGGAGGTGGAACTACCGTGTGATCATAGCCTATAACTCTCTTTTGTTTCACCCCTATCTGTGCCCCAATATCTCATTCAGTCTATTAGAAGCTAACTCAATTTTTTTTACGGCTATCTTTCTTTGAGCTAAGTCTAATTCTAGCTTCTTAATGTTAGCATTATGAGTTCTATAGTTCTCAATATTATCAAGACAAGCTTGAGTGCATAGTTTGTGTACCTCGGGAATGTCTGAGACGGTTTGATATGCCTCAGCAGCAGAGCTTGACGAGGGTTGGTGATGGTTAGTTAATTGTATATAATTAAGTTCGTTTATTTATTAGTTTTAACTGTTTATTGTGGGAACTTCGATACTTCATACATGTTTATTGTATTTCAGGTCATAGACGTTAAAGTACCTAATTTGGACCTGTACGAGCACGAGATGAAGACCCGGGATGATGTGTGATAGTGTATGATCAAAACTGGAGGATCTGGGTAAAAGTTGGTTTAGCATATCATTTGTTGAAATCAGAGTATCTTATGCTATGTAGAGAAGCAAGGCACATAAGGAAGTTTTAAGGTATGGTTTGCTGAATTAGAGTATCATACTCTAAAGTTAGAGTACCATTTGTTGAGCCAGAGTACCATTTGCTGAAGCTAGAGTATCATATGCTGGACCAAAGTAAAACTACGGGAGTTGCTATTTTAAAACCCTATATAAGGATAAAGTTAGGGTTTCATTAGGGACTTCTGGCCGACAGTTACCAGAGCTACAAGAGGGAGATTCGACCATTCCGATTCATACATCACATACATGTTCCATATCATCATAATTGAAGATTCCGTGATCTCGATGCTCGGCTAACTTCTCCGAATCATACCCGGGATGTAAAATTTGTATTATTTTCAGTTTTCTCATGTAACTAAGAACGTTTATGTATAATTGTTTATGGTTAATCTATGATTATTGATGTTTAGTATTTATGTGTGTTCAATCGGTTTAGGTTTACGTTGATCTAAACGATTAGTTTCCAGTTGCTATAATAATTGATCATAGGACTGCTTGATTAGGTTGAATACGATAAAACATATGATTACCCTTAACTGAGTCACACTGGCAGGGACTGTTTGATAACCAGTGCCGTGTGTAAAGCGATTATTGATGTCTAAGGTTTTGTCTAGTTGATCAGTCTGTAGTTAGCCGTTAATGATTAATCTGTTAGGTTGCATGAGATTACTGTAAGTTACTTACTTGAAGTCCCGGGTGTGATTTGCTTTTATTAATTGATTGAAACTTGTTCACTTGTTCGTTGCTTAATTCTAAACTAAAACTAATTGGTTGTGTGATCAGCACTAAAATCTGCTACTTCATAATATTATAAATCTGTTACACGATTACATTGACCACATACTCCTGGTGGATACGATACCTTATTTACCCTATCTACTTAGGTTATTTAGGTTTTTGCATGACTCGAACGACAGTCATCAGTTGGTATTCATTCACAAATGCCATCTCGACAAAGGTCAGAGGATTGATCATATTCCCAATCTGGCTTGTTTCCTTCGGCTGATAGAGTGATCATGGCCTTTGCTTTGAACCCATAGTTACCTTTTGATGCGTTGCCTTGACCAATCCGTGGAACTCTTGGTTTAGAGGATGATCTCTGCCCAGGATTTTTATCACTTCTTCTCCTACCTTCGTTGTCAGACACTTCAGTGATCTTGATGTCATTTGCAGCCTTGGATGAATTTGTGCATTCCCTCGTGAAGTGCCCGGTCTCATTGTAGTTGTAGCATCGAAGTTTATCCCTATCAAACCCAATTCCACTCCCATTTGAATCTCTGGAGCTGTTCTTGCCATATTTCTTCATGAAATGAGAGGCTGGTGAACAACCATGGCCATATGATACTTGATGTCCATATTTTTGAGATCCTTCTTGTTGCTCTCGGTAATGTCTCTTTGTTGAAACGAAGGAGGTAGAATCGTTCCATGCAATCACACTGGCAGGGACTGTTTGATAACCAGTGCCGTGTGTAAAGCGATTATTGATGTCTAAGGTTTTGTCTAGTTGATCAGTCTGTAGTTAGCCGTTAATGATTAATCTGTTAGGTTGCATGAGATTACTGTAAGTTACTTACTTGAAGTCCCGGGTGTGATTTGCTTTTATTAATTGATTGAAATTTGTTCACTTGTTCGTTGCTTAATTCCAAACTAAAACTAATTGCTTGTGTGATCAGCACTAAAATCTGCTCACTCATAATATTATAAATCTGTTACACGATTTCATTGACCACATACTCCTGGTGGATACGATACCTTATTTACCCTATCTACTTAGGTTATTTCGGTTTTTACATGACTCGAACGACGGTCATAAAAGTGGCGCCGCTGCCGGGGAGTTAGTGCGCTTAGTGTCTTTCGTGTTAATTGATTTTTGTGGTTAGTTTAGTTTTAATTTTCAGTTTTTATTTAAATTTTATTTTTCTCTATTTTACGCGGGTTGTGTTAGTTGGCAGATAACAGGTTTATGCGCACCCGCCACTCGGGCCGACAGTCTCCGTTAATTTACGAGCCCGAAATCGAGAGGTTAGCTCGGCAGAACCGAGTACAAAACCGAAATTCAGAGATGGAAGATCAGAACCAGAACCGAAAACTGAACTAGAATGAAAACCAGAACCAAAACGAAAACCAAAACCAAGACCCACTTCCACAAATAACGAGTTTCACCCAGATAACATACCTCCACCACCGAACTTCAATAACCAAAACAACTTAGCTCAAGCTTCCAGAACCAAAAACCGATACCGAAACCGAACCAAAACCGAAACCTTGATCAGACTGAACCAACAGTTCCAAACAACACCCCTAACCGCAAAGTTTGACTTAATCTGGATGATGCTATTCCTAGTATTCCGACAGATGATGAAGAAGAGGGGGAAGATAATAATGGGAACGAGGGTTTTGAGGTTGAAAACGAGGTAAACCGGTGGGTTAGAAGGAATCGGGCAGTTGAGTCCGAGAATGAGGGTTTTGAAATGGAAAATGAGGTAAATTAGAATTGGGATGAAGAGGTGGAAGAGCCAGTGAATCGAAGACGGGTTGAAGCGGTTAACAGAAATGGTTTGGGTCAAAACAGAGTGAATCGGGTGGGAAGGCCTGAAAGAGTTCGTCGTATTCAGGTTAACCGGTGCGGTTTGGTGAACCCCGGGGGGCTAAGAAGGAACTTTGTGGCCCCGGTTCATGGTGTTAACAGTCAATTCAGGCCGGCTATCTCAGATGGAGCATCCCCGTTGATCCCACAGGAACGAGTGCTGGGACAACAAACTTTTAAGTCCCGGCCATCATACATTAACATTGTTCCACATTTTCACGGAATGGCTTCGGAGGACCCGTATTCTCCCTTGACCGATTTTTCGGCTATTTGCGGGTCGATTGGAGATGGTACGTTTGATCAGGATGAGGTCCGGTTGCGGTTATTCCAGTTTTCCCTAAAAGACAAAGCAAAACTCTGGTTTAACTCGCTACCGAGGAACAGTATCAGAAACTGGGTCGAGATGCAGCAAGTGTTTCTGAACGAGTATTATTCGCAGTCGAAGACGAGTGAGGCCCGCATGGAAATTCACAATTTTTCACTGTTATCAGGAGAATTATTCCATGAAGCTTTTACCAGGTATAAGGATATGATCAGAAAATGTCCACACCACCATATTGAACTGTGGGAATTGGTAAAGTGCTTTGTTGATGGTTTAACATTCGAGGACCGAAAAAATTTGAAGGCCTCGTGTAATGGTCAGCTGTTGAATCAACCTGAGGAAGATGATTGGGATTTTTTGGAGTTTATGTGTGAAGATTCCAGGCAGAAGCAACAGTTGAAAGACGAAGATGTGGTACTTCCTCCAGGTCAGTTAAGTCAGTCACGAGTGAGTCTGAAAGAATTGCTGAGTTAGAACGTGAACTGGCTGGGTACAGAAAGGGTAAGAAGAAAGAAGTCGGGAAAGTTGGTATTAAATTCCCGGTTTGTGAAGATTGTGGTAAGCTCGGTCATAAGGCAGAAAATTGCCCCGAGTTTTATGATGACGAGGAGGATGAACCCGAGGAAGTTAATTATGCTTACGGGGATTCCAATGGTCAAGGGTTGAATTCAAACACCTATCACCCGAGCATGAGGAATCACCCGAACTTTCGTTACGGGAACGCGCCTACACAGTTGAACCCGAACTTTCAGGGATTGAGCCAGAACAGGTCGCAGGGTAATTACCGCCAGGGTGGTTATCAGCAGCAGCAAGGTTCGTATGATCAGAATCGGGGGTATAACAGAGATGGTAACCAGGGTGGAAATTCATCGGGTAATCAGGACCAGCAGAGGGGGTTCTCGGGAAATAAGAATGAGTCGGTGCACTCAAAGTTGGATGTATTGATGAAGTTTATGACAGATCATAAGGCTGAAACGAAGAAACAGTTTGAGTTACATGATAAGTCATCAGGGGCAATGTCAAAGCAAATTGGTCAGCTCGCAGCAGATATGGCGAAGTTGCAAAGAGTGCAGGTCAACTCCCGAGTGATACTACAGTCAACCCGAACCATTACTGCTCAAGCTCTAAGAAGGGAAACAATTTGCACATCAATGCTGTAAGTCTTTTACCTCATTTTGAAATTTCTAGTGTTGAAGTGGATTCACCACCACAATTTGTTGAGGAGGTGGTGGAAGATATTAGTGGTGAGAGTGATTGTGTCGGTCAAAATGAAACAATTTTCCAAAATGAATCAGAACCAAAAACATATGAAATGTTTTTTTGTGAAAATTGCACATGTGAAAAATGTTTAAATGGTAAATTGACCAACATGAGAGATGAGGAGGTGGAGAATAATACCACCTTAAATAAACTCCAAGACCCAGGAGTGCTGCTTTTATCAATTCAAATTGAGAAATTTAAAACTGATCGGGCACTTTTAGATCTTGGAGCATGTGTTAGTATCATGTCCGGTAGTTTATATGATCAGTATGAATTTGGCCCGTTAGAAAGGGTAAACACCACCGTGGTGTTGGTGGACCAAACTCATACACTTCCTTGGGGCATGGTAACTAATGTAATGGTTCAGGTGGATGAATTTTCTACCCAGTTGACTTTCTTGTACTTGACTATGCTAAACGTGTCAATAATGCACAACCACAAGTCATATTGGGTAGGCCATTCCTTGCCACAGCACATGCGGTAATTGACTGTGCTAAGGGGGTTTTGGGAATTAAGTGTGGAGACCGTGATAAACGATTATTATTGTTTGAAAATTCTATTAACCCTCTTGTTGACAAGTCTGTATCCTTGGACAAGGATCACACAAAAGAGGAATATTTTGTGATTGACAGGATAGATAAGAAGGGATTTGAGAAACAACATAGTGAGAATGTGGAAGAGAAAGGTAGCCGACCAAGGAAGAAGAAGGTTAGGCATCCACCCAACCAAAATGATCGAGAGTGGAGATTGAGGATGTTCGGGCCAGATCCTGGCCTATCGGAAGATTGGCAACAAACGATTGAAGAAACGCGTTCTTATAATGAGAAGGTTGCACGGGAGCGGGCCAGACGCCCACCTTGCATGCCATATAAGTTTTAAAAGGGTGGTAATTGTACATTTTGTATATTTTTTTAGTTTCTATTTTGTTATAGTTTTTATATTACTAATTGTATTTTAAGCGTACCCATCATAGCAAAAGCTAAGTGTGGGGATACCGCACCACAAGAAAAGTTGGGATTTTGATGCGTTCGGTAAAGTTTTTTTTTTCCGAAAATGAGGTTTCAGTTAAGCGACCCAGAGTGCTTTCATGTTCATTTTGCTGTGGTTAATCCAAGTATGTGTATATTATGTTGTAACCGAACTTTGTGGGTGTAGTTCACTATAAACCCTCACGAGACCCCACTCGTCCTCCTGGGCTACCGGGGGGTTTAAAGGGCTTGTTCCATACGCTAAATGCAATCGTGATTCCTACGAAAGTGAGTTAGGTCTTTTAACGTTTTTAACTAATTTAACAGAATTTATTATGAAACGACTTAATTTGGCTCGGTAATTGTTTTAATAAAAATAACAGAAAAATCATTTTCATAACTTGTAAAATACCTATGTCTTACACTTGTGAGAAGCTTGCTTCTACACGTCTCTAGATTTTGAAGGTTCGTTTGTCAGTTTAGTAATTGGTTGAGGCGAGGATATACAAGTGTTTACGAGAGTTCACGAGCCGACTGGTCTACTTCCAGTCCTATTGATATCAGGTGATTTCTGTTTCATAATTTATTTTGTTTTTATTACTTTCAATGTTAAAAGTGTAATTGTATAATTGTTAGTTGAACCGCCACATTTGATCCCCGAATTTTAAAATTGCTTAATAGTCAAAAAGTCAATTTCAACCCCGTCCCTC